>NW_027127673.1:0-3225 GCF_037325665.1 Littorina saxatilis | reverse complement strand
GGCGCACATTGATTATTGAGCCTATATGTTTTGATGAACTGTACAGGTCATTCACTAGTTGTTTCATGGTCAAACGGACCAATGAAGAAGTGACGACATAATTATGATCTAATGCCAGAGGGGTTTGAAGGTGTCGGCAAAACCCTCCATTTATGTAATGATTAGTTGGCCTGAGTTCACACCAGCTAATGACAATCAAAAGGAGCAACGAAGAACTGACGACGTACTATTATATATATACCACTAATCCAGACGAGTTTTGACGAGTCCCAAATACTGTCATTATTCTGGTACATGTTGTTACATTCTGGTTCATGTGGTTAAGTAAGTTGTTATGTGTCTGAAAATAGTCGAATGACGGATTGTGTGTGTGTGGGGGGGGGGGGAGGGGGGTGGGGGGGAGGGGTTGGTCTGCGGGCTTGATGCGTCATTGTGGTGACAGATTGTTGATTGAAACAAGGGCTCTATTACTTTCAGTTCAATATAATCGGGATTGCTGTCAGATTGTTGCTTTCGACATGCCTTTTGTTATTATTACTTGAACACAATCGTGACACAATAACCCACACACACACATCAACAGAACAAAAGCAAGAGAGACACGAGAGACAAATAAAGAACGACAACAAGCACAAATGCTTTATATAAACGTTCCACAGATGCACAATACATGTAATGACACAGTCACGATTTCAAAAAAGACACAAAGACAATACAAAGCTTACGAACAATTGTCGCTGTTATTTTTACACATGAAAAAAACATCGAGATAACTTTGTGATCCGGTAATGATGGTCTAGTGCGTTGTAATTGATGTTAGGTTTGTAATGATGTTTTGCTGGTAGAAACGCGGGGGTCATGGAAACCGTGCAAAAATGTGGCCGTTACATACAGAGTCGTGACGTGGCTTTGCTTTGACGTAAAAGGTTGCACAAGCCTTTGGAAGAGATCGAGGTTCCAAAAGAAGCGTCTTCAATGTGTACGCCTCAACTGCGGGACGTTTTAAGTCAAATGCACTTAAAGTACAGTTTAAACAGAGTATCACATGGCTTGCTGTGTCGTACCAGATTTGGGAACTGTAATCGACTTTCCACGCATTTAACTCTGGTTTCACCGTTGTTTTGCAAAACCATTGATGCTTTCCCGAGTGACCATCGGTGTTTGCTTTACGAATAGAATGCCTCCCTTTTTATATTTAGTCAAGTTTTGACTAAATATTTTAACATCGAGGGGGAATCGAAACGAGGGTCGTGGTGTATGTGCGTGTGTGTGTGTGTGTGTCTGTGTGTGTGTGTAGAGCGATTCAGACTAAACTACTGGACCGATCTTTATGAAATTTGACATGAGAGTTCCTGGGTATGAAATCCCCGAACGTTTTTTTCATTTTTTTGATAAATGTCTTTGATGACGTCATATCCGGCTTTTCGTGAAAGTTGAGGCGGCACTGTCACGCCCTCATTTTTCAACCAAATTGGTTGACATTTTGGTCAAGTAATCTTCGACGAAGCCCGGGGTTCGGTATTGCATTTCAGCTTGGTGGCTTAAAAATTAATTAATGACTTTGGTCATTAAAAATCGGAAAATTGTAAAAAAAAATAAAAATTTATAAAACGATCCGAATTTACGTTTATCTTATTCTCCATCATTTGCTGATTCCAAAAACATATAAATATGTTATATTCGGATTAAAAACAAGCTCTGAAAATTAAATATATAAAAATTATTATCAAAATTAAATTGTCCAAATCAATTTAAAAACACTTTCATCTTATTCCTTGTCGGTTCCTGATTCCAAAAACATATAGATATGATATGTTTGGATTAAAAACACGCTCAGAAAGTTAAAACAAAGAGAGGTACAGAAAAGCGTGCTATCCTTCTTAGCGCAACTACTACCCCGCTCTTCTTGTCAATTTCACTGCCTTTGCCATGAGCGGTGGCCTGACGATGCTACGAGTAAAATGGCATTGCGTTTCATTCTGTGAGTTCGACAGCTACTTGACTAAATATTGTATTTTCGCCTTACGCGACTTGTTACATTTAGTCAAGTTTTGACGAAATGTTTTAACATAGACGGGGAATCGAGACGAGAGTCGTGGTGTATCATGTGTGTGTGTGTGTGTGTGTGTGTGTGTGTGTGTGTGTGTGTGTGTGTGTGTGTGTGTGTGTGTGTGTGTGTGTGTGTGTGTGTATGTATGTGTGTGTGTGTGTATGTGTGTGTGTGTGTGTAGATCGATTCCGAGGAAACTACTGGGCCGATCTTCATGAAACTTTACATAAACATTTGTCCAAATGATATCCCCGGACGTTTTTTTTTGTCTTTTATAAATGTCTTTGATGACGTCATATCCGGCTTTTAGTGAAATTTGAGGCGGCACTGTCACGCTTTCATTTTACAAAACAAAATTGATTGAAATTTTGGTCAAGTAATCTTTGACGAAGCCCGCACTTTGGTATTGCATTTCAGCTTAGAGGCTTAAAAATTAATTAATGAGTTTGGTCATTAAAAATCTGAAAATTGTAAAAAAAAATAAAAATTTATAAAACGATCCAAATTTACGTTTATCTTATTCTCCATCTTTGCTGATTCCAAAAACATATAAATATGTTATATTCGGATTAAAAACAAGCTCTGAAAATTACATATATAAAAGTTATTATCAAAATAAAATTTTCCAAATCAATTTAAAAACACTTTCATCTTATTCCTTGTCGGTTCCTGATTCCAAAAACATATAGATATGATATGTTTGGATTTAAAACACGCTCAGAAAGTTAAAACAAAGAGAGGTACAGAAAAGCGTGCTATCCTTCTTAGCGCAACTACTACCCCGCTCTTCTTGTCAATTTCACTGCCTTTGCCATGAGCGGTGGACTGACGATGCTACGAGTATACGGTCTTGCTGAGTTGCATTGCGTTCAGTTTCATTCTGTGAGTTCGACAGCTACTTGACTAAATGTTGTATTTTCGCCTTACGCGACTTGTTTACATTTAGTCAAGTTTTGACTAAATGTTTTAACATCGAGGGGGGAATCGAGACGAGGGTCGTGGTGTATGTGCGTGTGTGTGTGTGTGTGTGTCTGTGCGGGTGTATGTGTAGAGCGATTCAGACTAAACTACTGGACCGATCTTTTATGAAATTTGACATGAGAGTTCCTGGGTATGAAATCACCGAACGTTTTTTCATTTTTTTGATAAATGTCTTTGATGACGTCATATCCGGC
>NW_027127672.1:50000-58000 GCF_037325665.1 Littorina saxatilis | reverse complement strand
CAAAAAAACCACAACTAATACACACTCATAAACTGACTAAGGAAACTATATGCACAATGTAGCAAGTTTTTGTGAAAGAGACTATAGGCTATTGTCAGACGCAATGACCATCAAACTTGCACTAGTACTGTTGTGGCAGTTGGTATCAGTGCATTTTAAAAAAGCAATGAGATTTGGATCTGGATTTAGGCTGGCATGTGGTTGCAAGGGCATAAAATGATCAAGGAATTAAAACTCGAGCGATCACTCCCAACAGAGAGTACCGATAACGTCGTCGATCGATCGAATGATTATCCTCCTGAATTGTTCTGGATTCGTGACCTGCCAAACCAAGCGTGACACATACGACAACCACGTACAACTTGTGATTTGGATAGGAATCTGCTTGCTATTAGGCTACTCTGATAAGTGTTTCCCTTTTGCCTAGATAGGTATTGTACCATAGGTTTCATAGGTATTGTAGCGGTATATGTACGCCCGTACACTACACAGATCTGTAGGGACGTACTTGTGAATGTTCCTTTTTGTCTATAATCAAAGTTTCCCAAAACTAACATTTCTTCTTTTGTTGTTGTTGTTGTTTTAAAATTATTGTCCAAAACGTCTATGGTTCGTTTTGTCGCGAAGACGAGAGTTGACCAGGTATCATGAAGACAAAAACACACGTTTTATCGTAGGTTTGAAATTCGCTCGTTCCAAACCATTATGATTACCATTTGTGGAATGTTATTGCGAGAACAATTATAGTTACACGTATTTTGTCGATACAAGACACCAACGCGGCGAGCCAGCAAGGGTATTAAACAGATATAGCATGTTTTTTTTATATCTTTTCAGAAACTTGAATGAAAACTTTAATGCACTGTTCTATATATATGCGAGTTTCTATGAGGGCAAATATAGCTTTCAAATCAAAAAGAGGAAATGTGAAATAATAAAAAAAGAGGAATTTTCTCTAAAAAGGAAGTTTTCATGCCTGCTAAACGAAAGATGGTCTATGACAAATAAACTATCCATGATCGACCTGTCTAGACTTTCTTCGCACGAGATGTATCGGGATGTGTCTTTTAAAATGTCCTGTTCCATAATGACAAGCCTGGTGGTCAAATCTTTGACAACAATCACACACTGTACACATTTAGTCGTTTCCTGTCAAACAAAAACGTGAACAGTGGTCAATATGTTACAACTCGTTCCACCCGGGACAACATGAACAAGACAGCTATTACTATTCAATGCGTCGTGTGTGGTTTTTTTTTTAAATGGGTCATTTTTGAAACACAACACGCCCAAATATATCGCTCCTATACAGCCAAAAGGAATGTGAAATACTTCGTGTTTAAAGTTCAGCATTTTGGGAAAATAATACAAGACTGTGCTTAGTCCATAATTTCAAGAGAAACGTACGTGCTTACCTGTTAACACACACACACATTCAGTAGACACGACACTGTTTGGCTTCTGTCTCGAACTACTCTACACACTGACCACAACATGCTGTTTGTTCCTTTGGCGCAAGAACATTTGCGGTACTTACAGCACTGTACAAAAACAAGTTTTCTTTGAATAACGTGTTACGTACGTTTCGTCCCTACGTTTCTGGAATCTCATTGTGCCCCGAGATAAAACTTTTGTTGACACGAAGCAGAAAGTATCCCACTGCGTTTCTTGTTGAGTAACTTGTCAGCACATAATCAACATGCTGTAATTGGTCTGAGGTTCAAACAGGCGCCCCTCAAGGCTGCGTGCTGTCTCCCACGCTCTTCACGCTGTACACAGCCGACTGTTGCCTCAGGGATCTTGTCAACCTGCTGCTGAAGTTTGCAGACGACACATCCCTGTCAGGTCTCATCCTGAAGAACGACGAATCGGCGTACAGACTCGCCGCGGAGGAGCTGGTGCAGTGGTGCGACGACAACTTCCTGGAGCTCAACGTGAGCAAGACGAAGGAACTCATCATGGACTTCCGACGAACCAAGTCCGCCGTCGACCCCATCATCATCAAGGGCGAACCAGTCGAGATGGTGGATACCTACAAGTATCTGGGCACCATCATCGACAACCAGCTCGACTGGTCGCCAAACGTGGACGCCGTGTGCAAGCGGGCAAACCAGAGGCTCTTCTTCCTGAGGAAGCTGCGGCAGTTCCACGTCGACCCACAGATCCTCCACCTCTTCTACCAGGCGACTATTCAGAGTGTCGTCTCCTTCAACCAGCTCTGCTACCACAGCAGTGCAAAGAAGGGCGACATGGAAAGGTTGGAGAAGATCGTGAAGAGAGCAGGCTCCATCATTGGCTCTGAGCTTCAGCCTCTCAGCACTCAATTTCCGAGTGTGGCGCTGAAGAAGCTGAGCATGATCCGCTCTGACGACCGCCACCCTCTGCACCAGGCGCTCGCATCGTGCGAGCCCACGCGTGAGTCATCACGCCGTTTGAGGTGCTGGCGGGCCAGGACGAACCGGATGAGGGACTCGTTCCTCCCGATGGCTGTACGACTCTACAACCAGTCCCTGTGAATGTGATACATGTAGTATACTAGATAGACTTGAGTGCTGTGAAATGTTACTGTGAGGACTATGGGTGATGTGAACTGTGCTGTGAGGACTATGGGTGATGTGAACTGTGACTGCGGAAGGACAATGAGTGCTGTGAACTGTGGTACGTATAGGGGGGGGGGGGTATGATGTAATGTAATTTGTGATAATGTATGGGGGTTAAGATGTAATGTATATGCATGATGATGTATTCTGTGTCGATTGTGAATGTATGGTGGGGTGGGGTGGGGTGGGGGGGGTGTACGATTTAATTTAATGAACGATGATGTACTTGGTGTTTGATAGTGTATGATTGTTTGTTAGTTGTAGATATAGTGCGATGTCTGATGTTGTAATGTTTGTGCGTGTGTTATAATGCAATATGTTGTGATGTAATGTATGATGATGTATTCGGTGCATGATAGTGGAGGTATGCTTGTTAGTTGTAGATCTAGTACGATGTTTGAGGTTGTAATGTTTGTGCGGGTGTTATAATGCAATATGTAGCCGTATGAGGGTTCCAGTGTGTGAGTTGTACATGGCCGGGTGCTAGAGTGCTGCATGAATGAGTAAGTGCATGTGGAGCTGTATGACTGGGTGAATTGTGGGTTGCGTACGTCCGAGGGGCACATGTAGCCTGTGTGTATGAAGTAGTGGGTATGTTGCGTAAGGGTGTGCTGATATTGAACTTCAGTTGTGTTTTGTAAATGTCTATGTATCAGTGTATCATGTCTTGCCACACACATGCCAAATTTCCTTGTATTGATGAGGACAATAAAACTTCTTGTATCTTGTATTGTATTGTAGTAGCACAAGTAGCCTCAGTCAAATGACGTCTCTGGAATCCCACTCCCGTCGTGGATAATAGTCTGTTGACCCGTAACGATACCGACAGTAGGAGGTACACTACAGTGTTTTCTTCTTGAGTGAGTTGGTGAGTATGTTATGTGCATGCTGCAATAAGTCTCAGTAAAAATCCTAGTGTGGTAGCCTTAGTCAAATGTCGTATCTGGATTCTGGATCTCACTTAGTCCTGAACAATACTTTGTTGATCGGTAACTCCTCAGGAAGTAGACGATAAGCCACTGTTTTTTGTTCAAGTAATTCGGTCAGTATGGCATCAGTGTACGGGCTATAAAACTGAGGTCAGAGTACAAACAGTAGCGTGGTAGCCTTAGTCAATGGCGTATCTGGAATCTCAATCTATTCCCAGACAGTAGTTTGTGAACACGTAACTTTACAGGCAGTAGGTGGCAAACCAGTGTTTTCTTGTTGAGTATTTTGGTCAGTACGGAACATACATGCTGTAACATGTCTTGGGTCCGCACGGTGGCGTGGTCAGCCAAATCAATATTATGTCCACGGGTTTAACATCTGACAATCAACTGCAGGCCGCACTATTCGCCACGTGAGTTTTCCTCCGTTGTTCTCATTGCCGTGTACGTACCACCAGAGGCTAACGCCCCTCAGGCCATGAATGAACTGTACACTCATGTTACTGCAGCTGAAACGGCCTACCCTGACAGTGCTATTATTATCACAGGCGATTTTAACCACACTAGCCTGCGTAAGCCTATGCCCAGATACTACCAGCATGTACACTGCCCCACAAGAAATAAGAGCACTCTTGACCACTGCTATACCACAATCAAAGACGCTTATCGTGCAGTGCCCAGAGCACCCCTCGGCAACTCCGACCATGCAATGGTGGTTCTCACTCCGACCTACCGACAAAGACTCAAGGCTGTTAAGCCGGTTACAAAAACGGTCAAGAAATGGACTAGTGAGGCCTCCGAGACGCTGCAAGGTTGCTTTGAGGCCACGGATTGGGGCGTGTTCAGGGACAATTGTGATAGCTTAGATGAATACACTGATACTGTTACCTCATATATTGCCTTCTGTGAGCAGGTCTGCATTCCAACTAAGACTGTACGCATATATGGTAACAACAAGCCCTGGTTCAGTCGTGAGGTCAAGGTCAAACTTGACGCTAAGAACGATGCTTTCAAGAGCGACGACCAGGTGCGGTACAAGCAGGCCAAGGCAGAGGTCAAACGTGAGATCCGCCATGCAAAGACTACCTATCGCCAGAAGATTGAAGACCACTTCTCCTCGAACAACACCCGTGAGGTCTGGCGAGGCCTCCAGCAGGCCACAAACTATAAGCACAAGGCTGCGCCTTCAGACAATGTTGACCCTGACTTACCTGACAAACTGAATGTGTTTTATAGTAGGTTTGACCAGAAGAACCCCTCACTCGGTTACCGCCCTCCTCTCCCTGACGATGCGTCTCTTTTGGCGCCGGCATTTACCATCCAGGAGAGTGAGGTCAGGGGTCTCTTCCGTAAACAGAATCCAAGAAAGGCTTCTGGTCCTGACCTTGTCTCAACATCGACCTTGAGGTCCTGTGCTGACCAGCTCGCGCCTGTTTTTACTGACATTTTTAACACTTCTGTGCAGCAGATGTCTGTGCCACGGTGCTTCAAGTCTTCAGTAATTGTCCCAGTCCCCAAAAAGCCCAAGGTAACTCAGCTGAATGACTTCCGCCCTGTGGCACTGACATCTGTCATCATGAAGGTCCTGGAGCGGTTGATTCTGCGGCACCTGCGGGCTTTCACGGGTCACCTGTCTGACCCACTCCAGTTTGCTTACCAAGCCAACAGGTCCGTCGATGATGCCGTCGCCATGGGTCTTCATTTTGTCTTGCAGCACCTTGAGAACCCTCGCACCTACGCTAGAATGTTGTTCATTGATTATTCCTCCGCATTCAACACGATCATCCCTCACAAGCTCCTCCACAAACTGATTGGTCTCGATGTCCCTCTCTCTCTCTGCCACTGGCTTCTAGACTTCTTGCTTGACCGTCCTCAGGTCGTCCGACTCAACAACTCACTCTCTGCCTCACTCACTCTAAACACTGGTGCCCCGCAGGGCTGTGTTCTGTCCCCTCTACTCTTCACCCTTTTCACCAACGACTGCACCTCCGCTCACCCATCCACATACATAATCAAATTCTCAGACGACACCACCATTGAAGGCCTGATTTCTGACTCCAATGAGGACGCTTACCGGGGGGAGGTTCAAAGAGTGGTTGAGTGGTGCTCTGAAAATGATCTCGAGCTAAACGTTCTTAAAACAAAAGAAGTCGTTATCGACCCTCGACGAAAGAAAGACCCCATCTTGCCCCTTGAAATAAATGGGGAAGCTGTAGAACAGGTCTCTTCATTCAAATTTCTCGGCACACTGATCTCTGAAGACCTGAAATGGGACGGGAACACCACGTCCATCATTAAGAAGTGCCAGCAGCGGCTGCACTTCCTGAGACAGTTGCGCAAGTTCCGTATGTCACAGCAAATCATGGCGCAGTTCTATCGCGCAGTCGTTGAGAGCACCCTGTGTTTTTCTATCACGGTCTGGTATGGCAGCACCACTGAGAAAGAGAAACAGCTACTGGAGAGCATTGTGCGGACAGCCTCCAAAATCGCGGGCTGTGACTTCCCTTCCGTTGCCTCTATCTTTGAGTTGCGCTCAGGTCGAAAAGCAGGAAAGATTGTTCGCGACCCCTCCCACCCGGCAAACCACTTCTTCGAGCCTCTTCCATCTGGTAGGCGCTACAGAGCTTTGAAAGCCAGAACTAGTCGCTTTCGCTCTAGCTTCATCCCCCATGCTGTACTGACAACTCCTGTAGTGAAGACGTTGTAATATACTGTAGTTATAGGATTGGGGGGGGAGGGGGTTCTTTTGTTACTTAGTCCTTTCACTGCATTCCATTACTGTTCTCATAACTTGTGATAGTGGAAATATGTGCAATGTGGAATGGTCCTTATTTTTTAGGTGCTGGAGTAGTTCTGTGATGGTAGTAGTTTTGTGCAATGCGACTCTAAGTTCAGGTGCTTGAGTGGATCTGTGATAGTCTGTTAATACTGTTGTTTTAAACTGTCTAGATCATGATTATATAATTTTATGTGATGATCTGACTAAATGATAATAATTACATGTACTACTTACTTTTAAATGGATTATAAATTTTAGGTATTGTTCTAGTATTCACTAATGTTGTATTGATATTACTGGCACCCCTTTTAAACTGATATGGTTTTTACGTTTACAAGGCGACGATGTGAATTTGTGATGTAGATATGTGGCTGGTTATGTGTGAGAATGTAAATAATTGTGTGTGTGTGTGTGTGTGTGTGTGTGTGTGTGTGTGTGTGTGTGTGTGTGTGTGTGTGTGTGTGTGTGTGTGTGTGTGAGTTGTGTCTGTGTGTGCATGACAGTGTAATGTACGTATGTATGCATGCATGGTGATGTGTGTCTGCATATGTGTCTGGTTGGTTTTTATTTTATTTTTACCGTGCCGTGCCAAGATGAAATCCTTTTGCAAAATTGGTGAATAAATATCTTGTATCTTGTATCTTGTATCTTGTATGAAATTTGACATGAGAGTTCCTGAGAATGATATCCCCGGATGTTTTTTTCATTTTTTTCGATAAATACCTTTGATGACGTCATATCCGGCTTTTTGTAAAAGTTGAGGCGGCACTGTCACACCCTCATTTTTCAATCAAATGATTCAAATTTTGGCAAAGCAATCTTCGACAAAGGCCGGACTTTGGTATTGCATTTCAGCTTGGTGGCTTAAAAACTAATGAATGAGTTTGGTCATTAAAAATTGGAAACTTAAACGATCCAAAAATAATTTCATCTTATTTTTCGTCATTTTCTGATTCCAAAAAGATGTTATATTTGGATTACAAACAAGCTCTGAAAATTAAAAATATGAAAATTATGATTAAAATTAATTTTCCGAAATCGAGTTAAAAACAATTTCATCCTGATTCCAAAAACATATAGATATGATATGTTTGGATGAAAAACAAACTCAGGAAGCTAAAAAGAATAGACATACAGAAAAGCGTGTAATCCTGCTCAGCGCGACCACTACCGCACTATTCTGCATGGCTTGTCGATTTCACTGCCTTTGCCACGAGCGGTGGACTGACGAAACTACGAGTATGTGGTCTTGGTGAAAAAAGCAGTGCGTTCAGTTTCATTCTGTGAGTTCGACAGCTTGACTAAATGTTGTTATTTCGCCTTACGCGACTTGTTCTTCTTCTTCTTGTTCTTCTTGTTCTTCTTGTTCTTGTTCTTGTTCTTCTTCTTCTTCGTTCATGGGCTGAAACTCCCACGTACACGCGTGGTTTTGCACGGGTGGTATTTTACGTGTATGACCGTTTTTACTCCGCCATTTAGGCAGCCATACACCGCTATCGGGGGTGGGTCACACTTTCACAATCATTCAACATCAACCAATAAGCAAGGTCCCCCCCCCCCCCCAAAAAAAAAAAAAAAAAAAACGCGGGGGGGGGGGGGGGGGGGGGGGTATGTGTGTATTATGATGATGGCTGACATCATTCTCAGAACCACACCCATTGTGTCGGTTGGATAATTGTTTTACTTTTTCCA
>NW_027127672.1:0-45000 GCF_037325665.1 Littorina saxatilis | reverse complement strand
TTTTTTCTTTTCTTTTTTTACAGCCGAGGGGGAGGGGGGGTTCCGGAACCCCTGTAACCACCACCCCTAATCCGCCCCTGCACACACACACACACACACACACACACACACACACACACACACACACACACACACACACACACACACACACGAATGTCGAACATATCTGTGTCTGCTGGATTTTGTTCGTTAAAATGTTGCTGGTATGTCTGCGTTAAAGTTTCCTTGAATTTATCTGTTAATTTATCCCAACTTACTTTGTGGAAATCAGTGTTCCCGGCAGTACTGTGTTTTTGCTGGTATTTCGGTGTTGAAATCGCCTCCCAAAAGCAATTAATGTTAGTCACGTCCGGGTACAATTCTTCAAAGTGTCCGTGATAATGCCATTGTGGGGGGCCAGGGGGCAATCCACCATTTGCTTTGTTTTCTGCGAACCCTCCCAGACGACTTACGCCCGAGGAAAGGGAGACCTATATATTGTGCGAGGGTTGGTAGTTGTGGCGAAGGTATGGGGCGCAGATTTGGGGTTTGCGTGTTGTTGTTGTTGTGGTGGTGGCGGCGGTGGTGGTGGTGGTGGTGGTAGTAGAATGAAATGTGCGTGTGTATGTCGGGGGGGGGGGGGGGGGAGGGGGGATGAGGTGTGTGTGGGGTGCGGTTGGTGGTTGCGATTTCAGGATGAGATGTGTGTTTGTGCGCGCGCACACACACACACACACACACACACACACACACACACACACACACACACACACACACACACACACACACCCTATATGAAGAAAACAAACGATTGCAAGAACAAATGAATTTTGTCCAATAATGCAATACCTGAATTTCAATGTGATGCATTGAAAGGCTCAGCGCGATCCTGGTTCTACTGTTCAAAACGATAACAAAGCCAATGACAGTGACAAGTGACAGTGTCAAACAACAATATGCGGGGGAAGACAGAGCCAATGACAGTGACAAGTGACAGTGTCAAACAACACTATGCGGGGGAGGACAGAGCACGAGCAACACACGATACAAACAATTGGAAGTGGTTTTCTAGATACCACAAGCAACATCAATAACCTGAGACAAAATACACCCTGAGATGTGACTTCTTTGATGACAAGAGTCCTGTTCAACTCTCCATCTATATCTAAGATCTGGCCAGGATGTTATATGGGTCGAGGCCATCCCTCTTTTTGGACCAATCAACATCCTTAGTTCTTCCTATCTGAAGCTGGAATTGTTAGATCAAATATTTTGTATAAAGCTACCAGTGTCAATAGGCACAATCAATTTATAAAAAACAAAATCGCAGCTTTCACAACAAGCAGTCTGACTGTTAATTTCTGGGAGGTGCCCTGGGGAGGGGGGATGGGGAGGGGGAGGGGGAGGGGGAAGGGGGCAGCTTAATCCACGTAAAAGCCTGCCTAGAGAGTGTGAGCCGAACTGAACGGATTGTGTCTTTAGAGCATCACTTGTGCAAATAGAAAAGCAATGAAGAGAGACAGAAAAACTGTATGGCTTTCTAATACAATAATCGATTGTGGAGTTGCTCTCTGTCTTTACGAAAAACGGAATCTAACATGGCTATCCACTTTGGACGGACGATTGATATCCCATCAGTAGTTCTTTCTATCATTGTTTTGAAATGATATGGGCACAGAGGCATGCTCCCCCCAAGACCCCAACCCATCCTACCCCGAATATCTGCTACTTTTTATTCAATAATATTTGATGGATTTAAAGATATATTCATCATGCTTTGGTGATTTGTGTCTGTATGATTAATTTGTTTTATGTAGGTTGTACTTTTAATTGTTCTATTCTGTATATATATGTTCTTTTGTAAAGGGCCTAGAGCCATAGGTTAGGCACTTAAAAATGTCCAGTTATTATTATCATTATTATTATAATTGAAAAGCACTTTGTACACTCCTTTAGATCTGCCCATGTGTTTAAATGAAATAAGAACATAAGACCATGCTCCACCTGGAGGCATTATATGAATGTTTAAGTCTTTAATCATTGTTTTAACAAATATCGTGCACATGTGTTTGACCTAACATGGACATTGACATTTTGATGTACAATACCTCTTTTATTCGTTTATGTTCTTCTTTATTATGTATGTGCTATTGCAATATGTGATTGTGGGACATATAGGCGTGCCATTATACAACCAGCTATGTAATGAAGCATTATATGAACTGTCTGAGTACTTCTTCACAGAGTGGGAATTTAATGCCTATTTAATTTTGCAGACTGACATGTAAAACCCCTTGGTCACCAATGTTGCACGTAAAAGAACTCGGTCATTCTGCAAGAGTGCAGATGGCTGATAACATCTAAACACACCAATTTGTGGCTGAATTAATTTTGCAATTTCACATAACTTTCAATCAAGAAGTTAATTCAGCAACAATTAGGACAGTGAGCAGAAAACACGTGACCATATTAAAGAATGGTCGTAACCGAGGTAGAAGCTGAAGCCTTGAAGGGGTCTCTGCTAACCTGCCGGTCACTACAGGCTTACGATCGAATGTATCCGTGTGGACGGATGTTTTCATGTCATACAAATGCCTGGGTGTAGCTGTGACAATCTACACATCTGTGTAGGCTGTTGGTGTGTCTATGTGGAACGATACTGTCATTCCAGGTGGGAGGGGGGGGGGGACAACCAAAAAGATTTATTCTAATCTACAAATCTATAAAGGCTGTCTGTCTGTCTGTCTGTATGTATGTATGTCTGTCTGTCTGTCGGTGTGTCTCTGTGTGTCTCTGTGTGTCTCTGTATCTTTGTATCTTTGTTTGTATGTGTGTGTGTGTGTGTCTGTATGTGTGTGGTGTGTGTGTGTTTGTGTGTGTGTGTGTGTGTGTGTGTGTGTGCCTATCTGTCTTTTTCTCTGTCTGTATTTCTGTATGTCTGCATGTATGTATGTGTGTCTGTCTGTGTGTGCTTTTGTTTGTCTGTTTGCACGCCACTTTTGCCATCTTCTCGATTCACGAATACGCGTGTGTGAAGGAGAGAGAAAAACACACACGCAGAATCAATAAAACGAATATTCTGCATCCCTTCATTTTCTCTAAACGACACTGTCGCTGCACGCTAGCTACTGGCTTTCCCGGTATGAAGACGTCTTTGTGGGGGGAAGACACCCAAGCTATCAATGAGACACAGTGGGGGCGCCACAAACAGGCCACCAGCCTCATAAAAAGCAATCCTCTGTTCCGCTGCGCCTTTCCTTGCAACCGCTTTGCTGATTTATAGACAATTAACCCACTGTTGTTTTGCTTCTCCAGGGGAGAGAAACGGTGCAGCAAAACGATTGTCAGGCTTTAGTTACCGTCCTTTGTTTTAATAATAATAATAATAAATTAATGAGCATTTATATAGCGCAACATCATAATTTACAATTATGCTCTTTGCGCTTGACACATTTAAAATTAAAACACAGTTATACAAGCATTTACATCTACATTCATAGTCAGCAACGCTTAATTAAAAGCATACACCATCAAACATACATACAAAAGATTCTTCCAATAACTAAGTAATAAAAACATGAATAAAATAGGTAGTGAAAATAGGTTTTGCTTTGTCAAGAGAGATAAATCGTTGCAGAAAAACGATTGTCGGGCTTTAGTTACCGTCCTTTGTTTTGCTTTGTTAAGGGAGATAAATCGTTGCAGAAAAACGATTGTCGGGCTTTAGTTACCGTCCTTTGTTTTGCTTTGTTAAGGGGGATAAATCGTTGCAGAAAAACGATTGTCGGGCTTTAGTTACCGTCCTTTGTTTTGCTTTGTTAAGGGGGATAAATCGTTGCAGAAAAACGATTGTCGGGCTTTAGTTACCGTCCTTTGTTTTGCTTTGTTAAGGGAGATAAATCGTTGCAGAAAAACGATTGTCGGGCTTTAGTTACCGTCCTTTGTTTTGCTTTGTTAAGGGGGATAAATCGTTGCAGAAAAACGAATTTCGGGCATTAAGTTGGGTTTATAGCTAAAGTCCTTTGTTTTGCTTTACCAAGCAGAATAAAGAAGTGAGAAGATCAATGATCGGGTTTATAGTTACCGTCCTTTGTTTTGCTTTGTCAAGGGGGATGAATCGTTGCAGAAAAACGATTGTCGGAATTTGGTTACCGTCCTTTCTTTTGCTTAATCAAGGGAGATAAGATGTTTGGAGGATCAAGTGTTAGGTTTAGAGTTAACGTCCTTTGGTTTGCTTTATCAAGGGAAGCAAAAGGTTGATTAAAAACGATAGTGGCATTTCCGTAAGCGTCCTTGGTTTAGCTGCACCAGGGGAGATCATCTGGAGCAGTACACGATTGCTGGGCTTAAAGGTATGGTTCTTGGTTTGCTGCACCAGGGGAGATCATCTGGAGCAGTACACGATTGCTGGGCTTAAAGGTATGGTTCTTGGTTTGCTGCACCAGGGGAGATCATCTGGAGCAGTACACGATTGCTGGGCTTAAAGGTATGGTTCTTGGTTTGCTGCACCAGGGGAGATCATCTGGAGCAGTACACGATTGCTGGGCTTAAAGGTATGGTTCTTGGTTTGCTGCACCAGGGGAGATCATCTGGAGCAGTACACGATTGCTGGGCTTGAAGGTATGGTTCTTGGTTTAGCTGCACCAGGGGAGATCATCTGGAGCAGTACACGATTGCTGGGCTTGAAGGTATGGTTCTTGGTTTAGCTGCACCAGGGGAGATCATCTGGAGCAGTACACGATTGCTGGGCTTGAAGGTATGGTTCTTGGTTTTCTGCACCAGGGGAGATCATCTGGAGCAGTACACGATTGCTGGGCTTAAAGGTATGGTTCTTGGTTTAGCTGCACCAGGGGAGATCATCTGGAGCAGTACACGATTGCTGGGCTTGAAGGTATGGTTCTTGGTTTTCTGCACCAGGGGAGATCATCTGGAGCAGTACACGATTGCTGGGCTTAAAGGTATGGTTCTTGGTTTTCTGCACCAGGGGAGATCATCTGGAGCAGTACACGATTGCTGGGCTTAAAGGTATGGTTCTTGGTTTGCTGCACCAGGGGAGATCATCTGGAGCAGTACACGATTGCTGGGCTTGAAGGTATGGTTCTTGGTTTAGCTGCACCAGGGGAGATCATCTGGAGCAGTACACGATTGCTGGGCTTGAAGGTATGGTTCTTGGTTTAGCTGCACCAGGGGAGATCATCTGGAGCAGTACACGATTGCTGGGCTTAAAGGTATGGTTCTTGGTTTGCTTTAACAAGGGAGATAACACGATGAAGATAAACGATTGTTAGGTATGTACCTTTGTTTTGTTAATCAAGGGAGATAACGCTTTCACGGGACGCGACCGCGAGGGCTTTGGTTATCGTTCTTGCGTCTGCACAGCGTGCAACGTGTTGGGTGTCCGTTAGCGTGACACACAGATTCTTCTCCCCCACAATCACTTTTTGGGATTGATATAATTTCACCATTAAGAGGCGATTAATAAACACGCAAAAATGCACAGGGAAGGGGGTGGGGGGGTGGGGGGGGGGTGGGTAATTGACCAGTGTGGCCCTGCCTTTATTCTCTGCCTTGCGAGGGCGTGACCTTTGACGAAGTTCTTTAGTGTGTGCAGACGAAACTTAAAGGCACAGTGCAGCTCACAGCTGAATTTCACATCTTGAGGATAGAACTCGCTTGTTCATTTCATTGCTTGTATTTCTCTCAGGTGCAAGAATTGTGGTTTCGCATAACTCACTAACTCTTGTTGCACGTGTTGGGTAAATTCAGAGCGCTTACGTCCCGTTGTTTCTCAGATCTTGACACCGGTGTCAGTTACGAAAGTACTTCAACACTTCAACATTCTTGTATTCCTTCAGCAATAACCATTTTAAATGCTTATTACAAATGTCAATTTTCAAATTTACACTTGAGCTGTTCAGACAGAGTGTGTGTGTGAGTGTGTGTGTGTGTGTATGTGTGTGTGTGTGTGTGTGTGTGTGTGTGTGTGTGTGTGTGTGTGTGTGTGTGTGTGTGTGTTGTGTGTGTGTGTGTCTGGTTTATGCGACTGTTCGCATCCGCTGTGGTTATGAGCGTCAGTGACTGTGATATATATAAATGATCCTTATTGCTTAAATGCTCATGTTATAAGTTAATCTTAGCAGTGTAGTTATGTTTGATTGTTCTTAATGATCGTGTGTCTGTCTTAATGATCATGTGTTTGTCTTAATGATCGTGTGTTTGTCTTAATGATTGTGTGTTTGTCTTAATGATCGTGTGTTTGTCTTAATGATCGTGTGTTTGTCTTAATGACCGTGTGTCTGTCTTAATGATCGTGTGTTTGTCTTAATGATCGTGTGTTTGTCTTAATGATCGTGTGTCTGTCTTAATGACCGTGTGTCTGTCTTAATGATCGTGTGTTTGTCTTAATGATCGTGTGTTTGTCTTAATGATCGTGTGTTTGTCTTAATGATCGTGTGTTTGTCTTAATGATCGTGTGTTTGTCTTAATGATCGTGTGTTTGTCTTAATGATCGTGTGTCTGTCTTAATGATCGTGTGTTTGTCTTAATGATCGTGTGTTTGTCTTAATGATCGTGTGTTTGTCTTAATGATCGTGTGTTTGTCTTAATGATCGTGTGTTCAGTGTCTTAATGATCGTGTGTTTGTCTTACTGATCGAGTGTTTGTCTTAATGATCGTGTGTTCAGTGTCTTAATGATCGTGTGTTTGTCTTAATGATCGTGTGTTTGTCTTAATGATCGTGTGTTTGTCTTAATGATCGTGTGTTTGTCTTAATGATCGTGTGTTTGTCTTAATGATCGTGTGTTTGTCTTAATGACCGTGTGTCTGTCTTAATGATTGTGTGTTTGTCTTAATGATCGTGTGTTTGTCTTTATGATCGTGTGTTTGTCCTAATGATCGTGTGTTTGTCTTAATGATCGTGTGTCTGTCTTAATGATCGTGTGTCTGTCTCAATGACCGTGTGTCTGTCTTAATGATCGTGTGTTTGTCTTAATGATCGTGTGTTTGTCTTAATGATCGTGTGTTTGTCTTAATGATCGTGTGGTTGTCTTAATGATCGTGTGTCTGTCTTAATGATCGTGTGTTTGTCTTAATGATCGTGTGTTTGTCTTAATGATCGTGTGTTTGTCTTAATGATCGTGTGTTTGTCTTAATGATCGTGTGTTTGTCTTAATGATCGTGTGTTTGTCTTAATGATCGTGTGTCTGTCTTAATGATCGTGTGTTTGTCTTAATGATCGTGTGTTTGTCTTAATGATCGTGTGTTTGTCTTAATGATCGTGTGTCTGTCTTAATGATCGTGTGTTTGTCTTAATGAGTGTGTGTTTGTCTTACTGATCGTGAGTTTGTCTTAATGATCGTGTGTTTGTCTTAATGATCGTGTGTTTGTCTTAATGATCGTGTGTTTGTCTTAATGATCGTGTGTTTGTCTTAATGATCGTGTGTTTGTCTTATTAGAAATGCGATGTGGTGCCAAAAGACAAATGTCCATGTGTGTGTACAATGAAAATGGACATTAAAGTTTTCTTATCTTATCATATCTTAACACAAAATACTCACTCTCCACATTAAGTATCCAGGCTGTTGAACGTAGGTATGTGACCAAGTGAAAAGAGGCTCTTAGTCCGGAATGAAAGGATAGACAGGTGTGTGGGGTGGGGGGGTATGCATGACCACTGACACGAGCCGAGACTGTACCTTGAAATCTTTCTCTTGTCCTACCGGTCATCTTTCTGTGGCCACAAGAGGCTACAAAGACAATTTAGTAAATGTTCAACCGGTGGTCTTCAAGAGTCCAGTGCGGGTGTCCTTTATCTGACATTTTCAAACCTCACAGCGACCTTTAAATCGGAGGTTAGTTTTCAATAATTTAGGGATCTTTAGAGATTAAAAACAAGAACGCTGAAGTGTGATTACCCATGCAGTTAATCGAAATCATTCCTCTAACTTCACATACTAACAAGGTCAGAGAGAGAGAGAGAGAGAGAGAGAGAGAGAGAGAGAGAGAGAGAGAGAGAGAGAGAGAGAGAGAGAGAGAGAGAGAGAGAGAGAGAGAGAAGAGAGAGAGAGAGAGAGAGAGAGAGAGAGAGAGAGAGAGAGAGAGAGAGAGAGAGAGAGAGACAGAGACAGAGACAGAGACAGAGACAGAGAGACAAACCTATCAAACCTGCTATAACATTCTACGGCACAAACTATGAATAACACATCGCCGTCTCGTTCACCTGTTCCACATTGAGTAACTAGACCAAAAAACTCTTTCTTTTTTGAAAACAAAACACGATGAAAGAATCTGGCCACCTGCACCACATATAAACGTGACCGCCTAAGATGATTTCAATGTTTGATCGCATAACTCACGGTGTGTTTGTTTCTTTCTCTGACCACAGACATGACGACCTTGACCTCAGTGTGCTGCACGGTGGTGCTGGTGGTGTGCGTGCTGTCGCGGGCAGCACTGGCCCTGAACGAAAGAGAAACACGCTGCGTCGTGGACTGCTCCATCTTCGGGGAATCACGATTCTGTGCCTGCGCTGACGTCATTCGGCCCGCGTCCGTCGACAGCTTGGAGAAGAGGAGTGGAGTGCGGGTGCCCTTCCGGTTCGGCAAGCGTGGCTCGGTGGCCAAGCGGCAACAGAGACAGCCTTTCCGTTACGGCAAGAGGAGCTTTGCTGGCTCTGCGGACCTCAGCGACTACAACTCTAGACTTCCAAGGTGATTTAAAAAAAATATCTTTTTAATATTTTCATTAAGAAAATACTGAAACGTCTCAACCTTATTTCACATTCTTACATCACATTTCTATCAATAGGCCTACCATATCCCTACTTACTAATACACATTTTTTTGAAATGAGCAAAATATGAATATTAACTTTGTTTGTGGGGTTTGCACTTCTGGAGGGGGTTTGCACTTCCAAGGTGAGTTACTGCTCTCCATCCCCCCCCTCCCCCTCGATGAGGATTTTGATGCTTCATGTCCTACAGTCCTTTGATTAAGAACAACATAAAATGCGATACAACCGCCCCCACCCCACCTCGCCCCCTTCCACCCTCAACAACAAACTAAATCAAAAGACAGAGTGGCAAGTTGCTATATCGAGCTCCCCGTAATGTTTAACAAACACAGGATCCTGGAATTTAACTATCATTTTCAAACAGCCTTTGAACACATTTTCCACACATGTCCGAAAAAAAATTTTAATCAAAGAACGGAGTGGCAAGTTGCTATATATTTCCCCATAACAAGAAATTTGACACAGGATCCTCGAAATTATCTATCATTTCCTGAAGATCAAACAATACTGTACTCACGTGTTTATTTCTTGCTCTCACTGACGCGCAGTCACCATTGGTCTGCTATCTATCATTTCCAAACAGCCTTTCAACACATTTCCCAAACCTGTCGGCAGTGACCATTGTTCTGCTATCTATCATTTCCAAACAGCCTTTCAACACATTTCCCAAACCTGTCGGCAGTCACCATTGGTCTGCTATCTATCACTTCCAAACAGCCTTTCAACACATTTCCCAAACCTGTCGGCAGTCACCATTGGTCTGCTATCTATCACTTCCAAACAGCCTTTCAACACATTTCCCAAACCTGTCGGCAGTCACCATTGGTCTGCTATCTATCATTTCCAAACAGCTTTTCAACACATTTCCCAAACCTGTCGGCAGTGACCATTGTTCTGCTATCTATCATTTCCAAACAGCCTTTCAACACATTTCCCAAACCTGTCGGCAGTGACCATTGTTCTGCTATCTATCATTTCCAAACAGCCTTTCAACACATTTCCCAAACCTGTCGGCAGTCACCATTGGTCTGCTATCTATCACTTCCAAACAGCCTTTCAACACATTTCCCAAACCTGTCGGCAGTCACCATTGGTCTGCTATCTATCATTTCCAAACAGCCTCTCAACACATTTCCCAAACCTGTCGGCAGTCACCATTGGTCTGCTATCTATCACTTCCAAACAGCCTTTCAACACATTTCCCAAACCTGTCGGCAGTCACCATTGGTCTGCTATCTATCACTTCCAAACAGCCTTTCAACACATTTCCCAAACCTGTCGGCAGTCACCATTGGTCTGCTATCTATCACTTCCAAACAGCCTTTCAACACATTTCCCAAACCTGTCGGCAGTCACCATTGGTCTGCTATCTATCACTTCCAAACAGCCTTTCAACACATTTCCCAAACCTGTCGGCAGTCACCATTGGTCTGCTATCTATCATTTCCAAACAGCCTTTCAACACATTTCCCAAACCTGTCGGCAGTCACCATTGGTCTGCTATCTATCATTTCCAAACAGCCTTTCAACACATTTCCCAAACCTGTCGGCAGTGACCATTGTTCTGCTATCTATCATTTCCAAACAGCCTTTCAACACATTTCCCAAACCTGTCGGCAGTCACCATTGGTCTGCTATCTATCATTTCCAAACAGCCTTTCAACACATTTCCCAAACCTGTCGGCAGTCACCATTGGTCTGCTATCTATCACTTCCAAACAGCCTTTCAACACATTTCCCAAACCTGTCGGCAGTCACCATTGGTCTGCTATCTATCACTTCCAAACAGCCTTTCAACACATTTCCCAAACCTGTCGGCAGTCACCATTGGTCTGCTATCTATCACTTCCAAACAGCCTTTCAACACATTTCCCAAACCTGTCGGCAGTCACCATTGGTCTGCTATCTATCACTTCCAAACAGCCTTTCAACACATTTCCCAAACCTGTCGGCAGTCACCATTGGTCTGCTATCTATCACTTCCAAACAGCCTTTCAACACATTTCCCAAACCTGTCGGCAGTCACCATTGGTCTGCTATCTATCACTTCCAAACAGCCTTTTAACACATTTCCCAAACCTGTCGGCAGTCACCATTGGTCTGCTATCTATCACTTCCAAACAGCCTTTCAACACATTTCCCAAACCTGTCGGCAGTCACCATTGGTCTGCTATCTATCACTTCCAAACAGCCTTTCAACACATTTCCCAAACCTGTCGGCAGTCACCATTGGTCTGCTATCTATCACTTCCAAACAGCCTTTCAACACATTTCCCAAACCTGTCGGCAGTCACCATTGGTCTGCTATCTATCACTTCCAAACAGCCTTTCAACACATTTCCCAAACCTGTCGGCAGTCACCATTGGTCTGCTATCTATCACTTCCAAACAGCCTTTCAACACATTTCCCAAACCTGTCGGCAGTCACCATTGGTCTGCTATCTATCATTTCCAAACAGCCTTTCAACACATTTCCCAAACCTGTCGGCAGTGACCATTGTTCTGCTATCTATCATTTCCAAACAGCCTTTCAACACATTTCCCAAACCTGTCGGCAGTCACCATTGGTCTGCTATCTATCATTTCCAAACAGCCTTTCAACACATTTCCCAAACCTGTCGGCAGTCACCATTGGTCTGCTATCTATCACTTCCAAACAGCCTTTCAACACATTTCCCAAACCTGTCGGCAGTCACCATTGGTCTGCTATCTATCACTTCCAAACAGCCTTTCAACACATTTCCCAAACCTGTCGGCAGTCACCATTGGTCTGCTATCTATCACTTCCAAACAGCCTTTCAACACATTTCCCAAACCTGTCGGCAGTCACCATTGGTCTGCTATCTATCACTTCCAAACAGCCTTTCAACACATTTCCCAAACCTGTCGGCAGTCACCATTGGTCTGCTATCTATCACTTCCAAACAGCCTTTCAACACATTTCCCAAACCTGTCGGCAGTCACCATTGGTCTGCTATCTATCACTTCCAAACAGCCTTTCAACACATTTCCCAAACCTGTCGGCAGTCACCATTGGTCTGCTATCTATCACTTCCAAACAGCCTTTCAACACATTTCCCAAACCTGTCGGCAGTCACCATTGGTCTGCTATCTATCATTTCCAAACAGCCTTTCAACACATTTCCCAAACCTGTCGGCAGTGACCATTGTTCTGCTATCTATCACTTCCAAACAGCCTTTCAACACATTTCCCAAACCTGTCGGCAGTCACCATTGGTCTGCTATCTATCACTTCCAAACAGCCTTTCAACACATTTCCCAAACCTGTCGGCAGTCACCATTGGTCTGCTATCTATCACTTCCAAACAGCCTTTCAACACATTTCCCAAACCTGTCGGCAGTCACCATTGGTCTGCTATCTATCACTTCCAAACAGCCTTTCAACACATTTCCCAAACCTGTCGGCAGTCACCATTGGTCTGCTATCTATCATTTCCAAACAGCCTTTCAACACATTTCCCAAACCTGTCGGCAGTGACCATTGTTCTGCTATCTATCATTTCCAAACAGCCTTTCAACACATTTCCCAAACCTGTCGGCAGTGACCATTGTTCTGCTATCTATCATTTCCAAACAGCCTTTCAACACATTTCCCAAACCTGTCGGCAGTCACCATTGGTCTGCTATCTATCACTTCCAAACAGCCTTTCAACACATTTCCCAAACCTGTCGGCAGTCACCATTGGTCTGCTATCTATCATTTCCAAACAGCCTTTCAACACATTTCCCAAACCTGTCGGCAGTCACCATTGGTCTGCTATCTATCACTTCCAAACAGCCTTTCAACACATTTCCCAAACCTGTCGGCAGTCACCATTGGTCTGCTATCTATCACTTCCAAACAGCCTTTCAACACATTTCCCAAACCTGTCGGCAGTCACCATTGGTCTGCTATCTATCATTTCCAAACAGCCTTTCAACACATTTCCCAAACCTGTCGGCAGTGACCATTGTTCTGCTATCTATCATTTCCAAACAGCCTTTCAACACATTTCCAAACAGCCTTTCAACACATTTCCAAACAGCCTTTCAACACATTTCCAAACAGCCTTTCAACACATTTCCAAACAGCCTTTCAACACATTTCCAAACAGCCTTTCAACACATTTCCCAAACAGCCTTTCAACACATTTCCCAAACAGCCTTTCAACACATTTCCCAAACAGCCTTTCAACACATTTCCCAAACAGCCTTTCAACACATTTCCCAAACAGCCTTTCAACACATTTCCCAAACAGCCTTTCAACACATTTCCCAAACAGCCTTTCAACACATTTCCCAAACAGCCTTTCAACACATTTCCCAAACAGCCTTTCAACACATTTCCCAAACAGCCTTTCAACACATTTCCCAAACAGCCTTTCAACACATTTCCCAAACAGCCTTTCAACACATTTCCCAAACAGCCTTTCAACACATTTCCCAAACAGCCTTTCAACACATTTCCCAAACAGCCTTTCAACACATTTCCCAAACAGCCTTTCAACACATTTCCCAAACAGCCTTTCAACACATTTCCCAAACAGCCTTGCAACACATTTCCCAAACAGCCTTTCAACACATTTCCAAACAGCCTTTCAACACATTTCCAAACAGCCTTTCAACACATTTCCAAACAGCCTTTCAACACATTTCCAAACAGCCTTTCAACACATTTCCCAAACAGCCTTTCAACACATTTCCCAAACAGCCTTTCAACACATTTCCCAAACAGCCTTTCAACACATTTCCCAAACAGCCTTTCAACACATTTCCCAAACAGCCTTTCAACACATTTCCCAAACCTGTCGGCAGAAAAGCTAGAAATCAATCCGTGCCGTCATCAGTTTTCAAAATCCTTTTAGAAAGGAAGCTCTTACGATTGGGAGGGTATTGACTGAAGACGAGGACAGATTGGAACAGCGGAAGTACATTAAAGTCAATGAAATGTTTGGCAAAGAATCTTTGACCCGTTCCTGACTATGAGATTGCATTTTGCCATTTCAGTTTGGAGTCTAATAATGATAATTGACCAATTTGTCATTTAAAATTACTTTTGAAATTGAAATGGCAATAACAGATTCAAAAATAAGTTCATTGTATTCAATACTAATCCTTGAATCCAAAAATATATACACATATTGTGTTGTTATTGAAAAAGTTCAAAAATCAAGATAATTCGTTTTGTGCAAATGAGTTTTAGCTGGCTTGAGTTACCAAGAGATTTGGTGAGTGCTGTCTCGGCTTCCGTGCTTCGACCAGCGGGCCATTAATAGTCTCGGTGAAAAGATTGCAATGCTTTCAATTTCAATCTGTAACATTGACTCTTGTAACATTGACTCTTGTAACATTGACTCTTGTAACATTGACTCTTGTAACATTGACTCTTGTAACATTGACTCTTGTAACATTGACTCTTGTAACATTGACTCTTGTAACATTGACTCTTGTAACATTGACTCTTGTAACATTGACTCTTGTAACATTGACTCTTGTAACATTGACTCTTGTAACATTGACTCTTGTAACATTGACTCTTGTAACATTGACTCTTGTAACATTGACTCTTGTAACATTGACTCTTGTAACATTGACTCTTGTAACATTGACTCTTGTAACATTGACTCTTGTAACATTGACTCTTGTAACATTGACTCTTGTAACATTGACTCTTGTAACATTGACTCTTGTAACATTGACTCTTGCCTTGTCGTGTAGATTTCTCGTTATGCGACATGTATTTTTGAAAAGTTTGAAATGGACTCAAACCGGTGTAACACGAAATTTTTACTCCACGAAAAATTTACTCCGGAGTAAATATTTCGTACGAAATTCTTACTCCGAGTACACTTTTCGTACGAGAAAAGAACTCCCCAAGGCACGAAAAAATTACTCCCTCCACGAAATTTTTACTCCCCATTTTTTTTACTTCCAGTAAAAATCTCGTACGCAAAAAAGGGGTTGCGGGCGAAGGGATAATGCCAATAAGTGATCTTGCGCACACGAATGTCGCGCTACCCTCCTTCCACCCCTTCCACCACCAAGACTAACAGGGGACAAGGGAGTAACAATTTCGTACACCTGGCATGGGAAGTTAAATTGCTCGTGTTGGGGTGAAGTAATTTATTCGTTATTTATTCGTCAGGGGAGTAACATTTTTGAACGAAATGTTTACTCGGAACTCACCTGTCTTGGGGAGTAATTTTCTCGTGCAATGGGGGGAGTGCTTTTTTCGTAAAGGGAGTAAGTTTTTCGTACGAAATGTTTACTCCGGAGTAAAAATCTCGTGGGAGTAATTTTCTCGTGTTACACCGGCACGGTTGGCCTAGTGGTAAGGCGTCCGCCCCGTGATCGGGAGGTCGTGGGTTCGAACCCCGGCGGGGTCATACCTAAGACTTTAAAATTGGCAATCTAGTGGCTGCTCCCCCTGGCGTCTGGCATTATGGGGTTAGTGCTAGGACTGGTTGGTCCGGTGTCAGAATAATGTGACTGGGTGAGACATGAAGCCTGTGCTGCGACTTCTGTCTTGTGTGTGGCGCACGTTATATGTCAAAGCAGCACCGCCCTGATATGGCCCTTCGTGGTCGGCTGGGCGTTAAGCAAACAAACAAACAAACAAGAGACAGCGTCATTGTGTGAAGGAAACAGAAGCAAAGGAAACGACATATTTTGAATGTACATATAAATCCACAAATTCAATGTTGAAAGCATTAGGCCTAAAAGAAAAATAGGTGTGGTTACGGTAACCCGACCTACCCTATTTTTTGGGGCCGACCCTATAACTTTTTATTACATTTGTAAAAAAAAAAAAAAAAAAAAAAAGAAAACAAGAAAACGAGTGCAGAAAACGCAATGAAAGCGAAAGCGCTCGAGTCATCATGCAGACGACAGACGATGCAAGGGAAATAACTCCTTCTACTAAAAAGGCCCAACAGACGGTTCCCATGACAAAAATGGCGGCATCTTCTGCTACACGCTTGGGTGCTCTGCTAATGGCAAAGTGCGACCACCAAAATGAACTCAAACAAATCGCAGCTTATCCAGAGACTTTACATGTGAGTGAGCTGTTTGGCGCAATTCGCCCAGAGATGAATATGAAGAGATACGGCGCGACAGCTTGGGGTTACTCTGATGTCACAACCGCGTGCACAAACCAAAATGGCTTCGAGTTGTCATGGGGGCTAACAGTGGGGGGAATTTGCGATACGTTTGGTCTGTAAGCCATCCTCTTCAAGTGTCAAACTTTACAACAAGAGGAGGAGGACGATCTGAATGCTGCCCAGGAGCCTCCTGACGCATTTCAAGTACTCATGCTCTCTACGCAATCCAGGACACTCCCAACAAAAAAGACAAGCAGGTGAGGTTTGGTGCATTTCCCATTGAAAAAATTGGCCATAGAAACAAAGTTATCAAATGAGATTGAAAGAGAGGGTCATGTCATTTAACTATTGTTTTACAAACTGTAATTGTAACGGAATGATTTTGTACAATTGTATTTGTGAATGCATAACATTTTACTGAGAAACCGAGGACTGCTGGTGAAGAGAGAAAATGTGTAACAAACTAAGATACTAGAAACACCAAGGAAAGGAGGGGCACAAAGAAAAGAAAACAACAGACAGATAGGGAAACGTGTGGACATTTGTAACAAAAAAGCCGACAAAGAAACAACAAGCACAGAGAGGGTAAACACGTCCACACATTTTCCCCTCTCTGTGCTTTGTTTTGTTTCTTTGTCTGCTTGTTTTCTTTTCACTGAAGAAGATCTTTAAATGTCAAAACATCAGTACATTGTTTTTCTTTGTGCCTCTCCTTTCCTTGGCGAGTAGGTATGACATAGTTGCTCATACAATCTTTATTTTAATATTAAATAGTTTCCCTTCAGTATTTTAACTATGTTCTTGCATTCATTTGTGTGCAGCGCTGGCGTGAAGGAGGGTCTCAGCAGAAAGGATGAGCTCTTCAATGATATCCTGCTACAGCTGAAAGGAAAAGGCGTTGATTTTCCATCTTTCACTGCAGACATGATTTTTGTGTGGATATAAATCTTGCGATTGAAACACATACATGTGGAAATAACTTGTTGCTGTGAACACTTGTGACTCAAAGTGAAAGAACAAAGTTTGTGTTCAAGAATGTGAACTTTAAAGACTCTGAGGATGGCACATATTTAGATCCAATGACTGACAATCGCTTGTGGGTAGATTTATTTGAGTGAGAATTAAGCCACAAACACCAATTGAGCCATAAACTGCTTTCGTCTCAAATTCCTCTGATCTTCTAATTTTTTTTGTTTTAAAAGGCAAGTTCAAAATTGTTCAAAAGAATATCCATAGTCGCACACTTATTTCCCTGTCAAGTAGGTTTAATTTGTATACATTAAATGATTAATAGAAAAAAAAGTTAACAAAAAAAAAAGTGATTGCCTACCTACCTACCCTATTTTTTTGGCTATGTTACCTTAACCACACCTATTTTTTTTTTTGGGCCTTACAGGAATTGAACGCACTACAATAGACACACTCTGGAAATATAGAATTCTGTCGAGGTTTCATTGGTTGTGGAAGAGCGGTATTTCTACGACAGTGAGGCAATTGGTGTACACTACATTTGGGGTGTGCACGTTAAAGATCCCACGATTGACAAAAGGGTCTTTCCTGGCAAAATTGTATAGGCATAGATAAAAAAAATGTCCACCAAAATACCCGTGTGACTTGGAATAATACGCCGTGAAAAGTAGGATATGCGCCGAAATGGCTGCGATCTGCTGGTCGATGTGAATGCGTGATGTATTGTGTAAAAAAAATCCATCTCACACGGCATAAATAGATCCCTGCGCCTTGAGTCCGAGTCTGGAGATACGCGCGCGATATAAGACTTCATATAACAATTGTCCTTGTTTTCATAGGGACAGTAACATCGTTGAGGCTTTGAGTCTTGATTCTTGAGTCTTAAAGCAAAGTTATATACTTATCTCATTTGGAATTAACAATTCAGTCAGGCTATTGACACCACAGTTGGTTGTGAGTTCCAATCTACATGCTTTTGAAAGTAAAATATGACGGGCGCAGTGGCGTAGTGGATAAGACATCGGCCTCTTGATCGGAAGGTCGTGAGTTCAAATCCCGGCCGCGGCCGCCTTGTGGGTTAAGGGTGAAGATTGTTCCGATATCCTAGGTCAACTAATGTGCAGACCTGCTGGTGCCTTATCCCCCTTCGTGTGTACACGCAAGCACAAGACCAAGTGCGCACGGAAAAGATCATGTAATCCATGTCAGATGGTATTCCCCCTTTAACACAGGCACCACTGTTTATACGAAAATACCGACGTTTCAAATACTGTGCAGACGGGCGCAGTGGCCTAGTGGATAAGATATCGGCCTCCTAATCGGAAGGTCGATGTCAAATCCCGGCCGCGGCAACCGTGTCGGTTAAGGAAGTAGATCTTTCCGATCTCCCACTAATGTGCAGACCTGCTAGTGCCTTATCCCCCTTCGTGTGTACACGCAAGCACAAGACCAAGTGCGTACGGAAAAGATCTTGTAATCCATGTCAGAGTTCGGTGGGTTGTAGAAACACGAAAATACCCAGCATGCCTCCCCCGAAAGCGGAGTTTGGCTGCCTAAATGGCGGGGTAAAAACGGTCATACTCGTAAAAGCCGTGGGAGTTTCGGTCCATGAACGAAACAATCAAACAAATATAAGGTGTCCACTCGATAGTATACCTTTTCATAAAAAAGAAAACCCTGTGGAGATTCCAATAATGTAACACGCTATCGTGGATTTTGCGGTAACAAATAGTCGGTTAAAAGTCGGCCATGTAAAGTAACAACAACAACAACAGCAAGGGAGACAAACCACAGACAAAGACACAGACAGAGAAAGAGCGATGTTTCTCTGTGAAGAGCAGAGGGGAATACGTAGAGGTTACATGCCGAGTCTCAGTGATTATCAAAAATAATGGTCGAAGTTTGCGGATCATGAAAAATGCGAGCTTTAGCGAGCTTTTTCATGACCGCGAACTGAGACCATTATTTTTGATAATCACTGAGACGAGGTGTGTAACCTCTTTATTCCTCCTTTCTTCAGTTATTCAAAGAAAAGAGGAGGTTTTTTGCGAAAGTTTGATCGAATCCTATTCACTCAACCAGTCAACCTGCGCAGGCGATCGATTAATGCGCGGTTGTATAGTTCCGTGCAAATTATTCCATTCTGTTAACACTTCTTGTCAGTTTTCCTATTTTGGACTAAAATCAAGTACACAGATATGCTGTTATTCTGCTGTGGCGGCAAAGGCAGATATTGTGTGTTCTGTATATGTTTTGGTATCGGTTAGGATAATGTTCTTTCGTCAAATGGGACTAGCAGACGAACTTTTGCACCCGTGTTCCAACGTTAAAAACTGTATGAAGTTAAGTTTTCTGGGGAAAATAGTGTATGAAACCGCTTTATGTTGTTTAAATTGATGAGATGTGTGCATTTGGTTGCGTGTGATCTGTTTATTAAATGAAATATTGTTGAAAACTGACCGTCGGATTGCAGTCTGTTGTCGAAGAAACTGAGTGAAAAGAAGGGGAACTACTCTTGTCGCTAGACAAAGTAGGAGTTACTTGCCTTGGGAAATTGCTTGTGATGAACGTCTGATCTAGATTCAGAAAACAACCGAACTCATGGATTTTATATGAAGATTCATGTGTTCAGGCCTGTAGTTGTTAATTTAAATGCGGTATGTTTGTATTGTTTGCTCCAGAGATGTATACTTCGTACATTAGAGCGTTCGGAACTTTTCAGTCGCAAAAAGTAGTACCGAAACAGAACAGCTTCTCAACCCATTGCACTATCGAGGATTCAGGCTGTTGCTGGGTCGTTATTTGTTTGGTTGCTGGGTCATTATCGAAAAATAACTACCCCTACAAGTTTACAGAGGTAAAGAAGCAGAGGGGGGAATACAACCAACGCTTTCCAGAGTAATATTTGGCCTTTGACATTTTGTCAAGAAATATATTGTTTTCATTTCATGTTAGTTAAAGTTCACGTTAATTGTTTGTCAAATCCATGTTCCCACTCACCCACGCTTGAAATCACACACAAAAGCCTCAAGGGCTTCGAGTAATCGATGTGCGAAGCCAGTGGAAGAATTTTATTGTTGTGAATTAAATTGATTGTCAAGGTTTTTTCGTCTACGCTCAGATCCTGTGCTGACAAACAAGCAAGCAACTCTACGGTCAGACAAGGAGATACAGAAAACGACGCGTACAGACAGACTCTCTCTGTCTCTGTCTCTGTATGTCTGTCTGTCTGTCTGTCTGTCTGTCTGTCTGTCTGTCTGTCTCTCTCTCTCTCTCTCTCTCACACACACACACACACACACACACACACACACACACACACACACACACACACACACCTCCCACCCCCTATCCCTCTTGACTCTGGCTGCATCCTGTTCACAATGGGAAGGTAAACAAAAGTTAATTTGGTGAGTGACATCTTAGTGACATCTTAGTTGCTGTGGAAGAAGGATGATATCTTTAACCAAGTTTGCTTCCTGCTTCAGTTACAAAACACGTCCGATGAGGCATGGCGCTCACAGTGCTTCAAGTGGATGGAGCATTAATAATTATGTTAAAGGCACATGCCGTCCTGTGAAAAATGTCGACTTACACAAAAAAAAGATTTGGCAAGAATTGATAATGAGACAGTTCCACCCATTCTTACCAACAATAAACAGGAGGCTTTCTACCTTTCAAATATTTTAACGCTGGGTCAAATGCGGTTATATTTTATCGCTTTGTCAAATGGCTGTATTTTAACGCTATGTCAAATGACTATTTTTTAACGCGATGTAGAATAAGGTCCTTTTGTGAAAAATGTGTTCTGTTAAACAAGGAGTATTTCATCAGATCGTGTTTGCATTTGCATCAGTTGATAATGCATTGGCACAGCAAAAAAGAAAAATATGTTGCGTGTGTGTGTGTGTGTGTGTGTGTATGTGTGTGTGTTTGTGTGTGTGTTCGTGCGTGCCTGCGTGAGCGTGTGTGCGTGCGTGTGTGTGTGTGTGTTCTGGTTCCCGGTCGAACGGATAAATGGTGTGTCGAAAAGAAATGGGGTTTCGGTGAAACCTCTTAATTTAATTCACTTGAACTTTTCATCCCGTGTCAAAGCTCTTCACATTTCTTTTTGTAAAGCACCTCGAAACCCTGCACAACTCTCACCATCACGTGACCCTGAGAGTGAAATTCTCGGAAACGCAGAAGAAGAACTTCCCTTTATCTCTCTCTCTCTATCTCTCTCTCTCTATCTCTCTCTCTCTCTCCCCCCCCCCCTCCACCCCCCGCCCCTCCCCCTCGCTTGTCGTCTCCCAAATTTCAACCTCCATGTTTTTGCCACACTTTCGTTTTGTTCTCTCTCAGCAATTGTTGACGCTTTTCCTGTGTGTGTGAAGCTACATTGCATGTCCTTATTGAACTGGACACGCCTTCCACTGTTTAGCAAATACCTACATCATCTCTGGTCTGCACAGGAGTTTGGACACATACAGGAATTTAATAGCAAGGATGCAAAGTATGCATTATTTTGGTGCATGGATTTCTCAGGTCAAAACGTGCACAATGCAAGTTTTAAAACAAATGTAACAAAAAAGCAATCGTCTGAGAAAAAGCGATTTATTTTCGAAATTTGCTCCAAAATCTATTTGCGCACTGTGATCGTTTCAATTACGACTGATATTGTTAGTTAGTGAATACATCTGCGATCTTTCAGTAATTTAAATTATTATTAGAAGAAATGTAACCATCATTTCGGTTGGTCTGTTTCAGTGCCTATGATTTTCTCGAGGAAGACATGTAACAAGGTCTGACGTCATTTCCGTCGCCACCATCTTCACTGATTGGCTGAGCGCTGAGCGTGCAGGGCTGTTCACTGATTGGCTGAGCGCTGAGCGTGCAGGGCTGTTCACTGATTGGCTGAGCGCTGAGCGTGCAGGGCTGTGGCATCGCATCGTAGAGAACTAAGACAATAAATGAGCGAGTTGTCGGACGTGTCTGATATGTCTTTGTGTGACAGAGCGAGTTGTCGGACGTGTCTGATATGTCTTTGTGTGACAGAGCGAGTTGTCGGACGTGTCTGATATGTCTTTGTGTGACAGAGCGAGTTGTCGGACGTGTTTGATATGTCTTTGTGTGACAGAGCGAGTTGTCGGACGTGTCTGATATGTCTTTGTGTGACAGAGCGAGTTGTCGGACGTGTCTGATATGTCTTTGTGTGACAGAGCGAGTTGTCGGACGTGTTTGATATGTCTTTGTGTGACAGAGCGAGTTGTCGGACGTGTTTGATATGTCTTTGTGTGACAGAGCGAGTTGTCGGACGTGTTTGATATGTCTGTGTGTGACAGAGCGAGTTGTCGGACGTGTTTGATATGTCTTTGTGTGACAGAGCGAGTTGTCGGACGTGTTTGATATGTCTGTGTGTGACAGAGCGAGTTGTCGGACGTGTTTGATATGTCTTTGTGTGACAGAGCGAGTTGTCGGACGTGTCTGATATGTCTTTGTGTGACAGAGCGAGTTGTCGGACGTGTCTGATATGTCTTTGTGTGACAGAGCGAGTTGTCGGACGTGTCTGATATGTCTTTGTGTGACAGAGCGAGTTGTCGGACGTGTCTGATATGTCTTTGTGTGACAGAGCGAGTTGTCGGACGTGTTTGATATGTCTTTGTGTGACAGAGCGAGTTGTCGGACGTGTCTGATATGTCTTTGTGTGACAGAGCGAGTTGTCGGACGTGTCTGATATGTCTTTGTGTGACAGAGCGAGTTGTCGGACGTGTCTGATATGTCTTTGTGTGACAGAGCGAGTTCTCTTTCGTGTTTCGTGTGTCTGTGTTTGATAGAGCGAGTTGTCTTTTGTGTTTAATATGTCTATGTATGATAGAGCGAGTTGTCATTCTTGTTAGATATGTATGTGTGTGATAGAACGAGTTGAGTCTATCGTGTTTGATGTCTGTGTGTGTGATAGAGAGAGTTGTCTATCGTGTTCGATATGTCTGTGTGTAAAAGAGCGAGTTGTCTTTCGTGTTTGATATGTCTGTGTGGGATAGAGCGAGTTGTCTTTCGTGTTTGATATGTCTGTGTGGAAGTCCTTCAAATAGCGGTATAGGATATCGGACAAAATAGCCCAGGCTAATACGTACGTATTTTTAATGCAATAAAGCCATTAATTGTGTTCAGATATCGACAACAGATAAATCAAAGATACAAGACACATACATATTTGGTATAAAGTCATGCAGACATCATCATCATCATCATCATCATCAGCATCATCATCATCACCATCAGCATCATCATCATCATCATCATCATCAGCATCATCAGCATCATCATCATCATCATCATCATCATCATCCCGATGCATTCACATCTGCATGCCCTTAAGGCCACACAGAATACGGTATTCTGTGGCTTCAAGGGCCTCCTGGCGTATCCTGGGTATAGTCCTCGGTACTGCAAAGCTCTGAAAAGCTCTTCAAACTACAAAAATACGGAAAGAATTCCTTTAAATACCTGTCACGTTTTATAGTCAAAAGAATGACCTAAAACGGTCAATTACTGCTAACTGACTAACCACACCACGATCCACTCTCGCAGTCACACAAAAAAGTTAGAAACAACAAAAGTATAAGTTCTAGACGTCTGTTTATATACACTACCTCTCCACCTCCCTCTTCTCGTGAAGCCAAAAGTGTGTTTACGACCAAGTCGTAAAACAAAAACAAAGACAACTGACAAAAGCCAGTTAAAGTTTATGAAATAATAAGAACACGCTGAACCGTGTAAAGTTAGAAAACACTTAGCTGCTCTGTAAAAAGTCTTAGCCTGTACAGGCGTTAACACTCCACGTTGTCACAACTCAAAGTTCTTCATAAAGGGTTAGAAAGATGACAAGATGGGGCGGGGGGGGAGGGGGGGGGCGTTTACGCATGGGTGCACTCAACTCTCAGTGTAGCCAGGGTCCATTCGATGAAACAGTGGCGCAGTGGTGCATACAGGTGAAAGCCGCAGCAACACCAGCAACAGCCGTAGAACAGCAACCGTACAGCAAAGAACAGCAACCCCCGTCCAGCAAGAGTGTAGCCAAAGTGTAGCCCGTCTCCAGCCAACGTGTAGCCAAAGTGAAGCACGTCTCCAGCAACCAGGTAGCAACAGGGTAGCAACCGGGTAGCAAACCTCCAGCAAGTCTCCAGCAAGCTGAAACAGAGCATTTGGTGCAGTGACCATGCCAACAATCCCCCCTTTTTCCACCTTTAAACCTATTTAACTTCCCCCTTCAGCGAGCACGTGGTACCTGCAAGAATAGTCTTTTAATAACAACTCAAGACATTTTCTCCTCCTCTCCATATCTGCAAAAACCATATACAGATTACAATTTAGCGTTATAATGAGCAAGTTATACGCTATTATGGAGAAACAAAGCAGAGTCTACATTTCACAGACATTGACCGGTCACCAGCGTAAAGTAACGGCTAATCAGTACCTCAACAGCTTGTAAAACGTAGCTCTCCCAAGCAAACCGCTTGAATATTTGGCTCCCGCTCGTCAGCGAAAATATGTAGCCAAATCCCTCCGTCCTAAGCCTTCTGTGTATTGCACTAACATCAGAAGCCCGTTGGTAGACCTAATCCAGTCTTTCAACGCGTTGGAATCCTCCAAAGTTTAGTCAACGGAATCCAGACCTGTCGTCTGCAAAGCATGTAGCGAAAAGCACAAAAAGAAAGAAGGGAAAGAAAGACCATGTGATCTCCCTGACCAATCAGCAATCGCCTGTCCTACAACAAGTGATATCCCTGACCAATCACTGGTCGCCTACTATACACACGTATTGCATGCTAGGAACACGTGTTTTAATAGTGAGCGAAAAATCACCTCATTTTCCCGCACGGATTTTACGCCGGCAATTTCCACGTGCATTACGTGATTTTCCACAAAAGCTTTTTCCGCAATGCGGTAGCCAGCACATGCGCATTACATTGCAATTTTATGGAAAGCCGTTTGGCTCATAACCATTACACGCGTAATAAAACATAAATACACGTGTAATAAATAATTGATACACGTGTAATAAATGATTAATGCACGTGTAATAATCATTTTTTACGCGTGTAATAAATAATTCATACACGTGTAAGAAATGATTAAATACGCGTGTAATAAATATTTCATGCGCGTGTAAGAAATGATTAAATACGCGTGTAATAAATATTTCATGCGCGTGTAAGAAATGATTAAATACACGTGCAGGAAATAGTTTATACGCGTGTAAGAAATGATTAAATACACGTGTAGGAAATTATCCAAGCGGAGCGCGGGCGAAGCCCGCGCGTAGCGAGGTAGTTTTTTTTTCATCTCCCAGCACTGAAAATTTTTTTGCCAAGTGGTGTCTGTCTGTGAACATTGTTCTAGAATTCATCTTTTAGCACAATATTAGCGACACTGTTTGGACAATTCTATTAAAATTAGGCGTACAAACTGATTTTGTTTCGGGGAATCCTCTCAGAGGATCAGAATTTTCATATAATATCATCGGAAGCTGTTACAACGGGAAAATGTGAAACTTTTGTCACTTTTTAACATGGAATTTCATCTTTGAGCGTTTCAAGCGGACTTTAATAAAATAGTTATTTGCGAATTAAGCAGCGGAAGACACTCACCGGTTCAACATGTGTATGGTCATTAAACCTCAAAACATTTCAGTAAGTGGTTTAGACAAACACCTCCGACATGGGAGGGTGACTGGTTTGTAGCTGAAGAGTTTTTTTCTAAAGTGTGTTCTAAATACAAATGACGTACTGGTAATGATGTAATGAGTTGTTCTAATCTTCTTCTTGGAACTCTTGCTGTTCCAAGCTTGTTCTTAGCAAGTCTTGGTGACGAGAACAAAGACTATCAATGAAATCTTTAGAAATAACCTCTGACAACGGCGACGATGACGACGACGACGACGATAACAACAACAACAACAAATGACATCGACGACGACGACGACAACAACAACAACAACAACAACAACAACAACAACAACAACAACAACAACAACAAAAACAACAACACGAGAACAACAACAATCACGACAACGAACATGACAACAACAACACCAACAACTACGACGACAACTACAACGACTGGGTTATGATGACATCACCAATGATTTAAAGGCCGTTAAAAAATCGTTAAATCCTATTTCTTCACTGATTCTTATGAAATTTTAAAGGTAGGTTTGTTGTCCCCAACTTATTTTCACTCCATACTTTTCCAGAAGAAAAACATAATTTTGGCAGTTAAAAACCGTTAAATTTCAATTCTTCACCGATATTTATGAAATGTTGTGGGTAGGTTCGTTGTCCCCAACTGATTTTCACTCTATACTTTTCCAGAAGAAAGACATAATTTTGGCAGTTAAAAAACGTTAAATTTCAATTCTTCACCTATCTTTATGAAATTTAGTGGGTGGGTCCGTTGTCCCAAACTGAATTTTAAGACATACTTTTCCAGACAAAAAACCTTATTTTTGGCAGTTAAAAACCGTTAAATCTCAATTCTTCATCGATATTTATGAAATTTTGTGGGTAGGTTCGTTGTCCCCAACTGATTTTCACTCCATACTTTTCCAGAAGAAAAACATAATTTTGGCAGTTAAAAACCGTTACATTTAAATTTTCACCTATCTTTATGAAATTTAGTGGGTGGGTCCGTTGTCCCAAACTGAATTTCAAGACAAACTATTCCAGTCAAAAAAACTTATTTTTGGCAGTTAAAAACCGTTAAGTCTCAATTCTACACCGATATTTATGACATTTTGTGGGTAGGTTTGTTGTCAGATTTGACATGATGGCAGAATTGAAAGTGTGAGATATCCTGATGTTTCACAATTTATGCTGCATAATTCAGCCCCATAGGCGCTTGAATTTTAGGTGGAGTTGGGTTTTTTTTCAGCCCAAACCAGTAACCCCCACATGGTTTTCATGTCCCTTTCTGAGAGACTTCAAGAAGTTTCAATTTGACGTCATGATTAGCCTGCCGCATTAGCAAGTATGAAAACACGTCATCGATGACACATTTTAAGACAGAGAGAGAGAGAGAGAGAATCATGTACACACAGATGGACGACTTCGCTTGGGGTATGTACTGCCCGGCAGTACACATCTACTTTATTTAAATACACGTGTATTTAATCATTACATACACCCGTAATAAACTTAAAACTTGAATCGGAAAATATACGACATGCAAAGCAACAACTCTCGTCTATTCTACTTCCGGTTCGCGCGCACAACAACCGACTTCATCTGATAAAACAAGTAACTTACCTTTCCAATGCTGTGCGAGCCTGGGCAAAGGCGTTAAATTGTTCTCGCAAACCTTCTAAGGTGACATTGACGTTTGCCGCTTCCGCCATCTTGAGCTGTAAGCGTGCAAAGCGAGGCGAAGACGCATAGAGTGTTTTTCATGTGGATTCCCAGTCCGAGTTTTTAAGTCGCTTAACCACGTGACTCCTGCATTTTTAACGCTTGTATGAAATATTTATTACACGCGTATTTATTCATTTCTTACGCGTGTATGAAAAATGTATTACACGTGTATTTAATCATGTCTTACACGTGTACGAAATGATTAAATACACGTGGAATAAAAATGTCATACACGTGTACGAAATGATTAAATACGCGTGTAATAAATATTTCATGCGCGTGTAAGAAATAACTAATACACGCGTAATAATCATTTCATGCGCGTGTAAAAAATATTTAAATACACGTGTAATAAATAATTACACGTGTATTTAAATATTTCTTACACGCGCATGAAATGTTAATTACGCGTGTATTTAATCATTTCTTACACGAGTATGAAATATTTATTACACGTGTATTTAATCATTATGCTATTCCATAGCATGAGAAAAAAGATAAATTACACGTGCAATAAGAAATAAATACACGTGTATTAGTCATTTATTACGCGTGTATTTATGTTTTATTACACGCGTAATGGTTATGAGCCAAACGGCTTTCCATACAATTTGGGAAAGGCGCGCCCCACAAAGAGTTCCTTTCCCACTCGTGTCACTGAAACCGTGACAATACCAAGCCCCTTCTGTTCAAAATTCTCGGCCCGCTGACATCCGCAGTTGCTCTTCTTGGATATCCCGTGCTACGCCGTGTTAATATGATGCCCTATGGCTGCCCTGGAATACCTATCCTGGACGCCTTGTGCCCAAGATAGAATGTGTATGCAACAGGTGCAGCATCATCATCATCATCATCATCATCATCATCATCATCATCATCATCATCATCATCATCATCATCATCATCATCAGTCCCCTGACTGGGACAGTCGTCTAAGGGACGTGAGATCGAGACAGAAGAGGCTTACATCCTTCTCCAGGCTGTTCTGTTGGGAGCCGTCTACAGCAGGTCGGGGAAGCTCATCTGTGTCCATTATTTGACGTTGTTGGACCAGCTATTCCGTTGTCTTTCAAGGCTGCATCATTGCGGGATGGCCTTGGAGAGGGTGTCAGGCCTCGTGACATGGCCGAACCCCATCAACTTCCGACGTTTGACGGTTGCCATGAGAGGTTGTTGGGGTCCCACAATGATCTTGACCAAGCTCTGAACATAGTCGTTGATCTTGTGCACTTTCTTTTCCATCAGAAACAAGTAATTATGCAATAATGGAGAGCCCAGCCCCACCCCACCCCAACACACACACACACACACGCACACACACGCACACACACACACACACTCACACACACACACACACACACACACACACACACACACACACACACACACACACACTATTAACCATTCGGTCTTGTCTCGTCCTATCCTAAATAGGCAAACCGGCAAGTATACATACACACAGTTATGGGCAAGTATACATACACACAGTTATGGGCAAGTATACATACACACAGTTATGGGCAAGTATACATACACCCAGTTATGGGCAAGTATACATACACACAGTTATGGGCAAGTATACATACACACAGTTATGGGCACGTATACATACACACAGTTATGGGCAAGTATACATACACACAGTTATGGGCAAGTATACATACACAGTTATGGGCAAGTATACATAAACATAGTTATGGGCAAGTATACATACACACAGTTATGAGCAAGTATACATACACACAGTTATGGGCAAGTATACATACACACAGTTATGGGCAAGTATACATACACACAGTTATGGGCAAGTATACATACACACAGTTATGGGCAAGTATACATACACACAGTTATAGGCAAGTATACATACACAGTTATGGGCAAGTATACATACACACAGTTATGGGCAAGTATACATACATACAGTTATGGGCAAGTATACATACACACAGTTATGGGCAAGTATACATCCACACAGTTATGGGCAAGTATACATCCACACAGTTATGGGCAAGTTTACATACACACAGTTATGGGCAAGTATACATCCACACAGTTATGGGCAAGTATACATCCACACAGTTATGGGCAAGTATACATCCACACAGTTATGGGCAAGTATACATCCACACAGTTATGGGCAAGTATACATCCACACAGTTATGGGCAAGTATACATCCACACAGTTATGGGCAATTATACATCCACACAGTTATGGGCAAGTATACATCCACACAGTTATGGGCAAGTATACATCCACACAGTTATGGGCAAGTATACATCCACACAGTTATGGGCAAATATACATACACACAGTTATGGGCAAGTATACATCCACACAGTTATGGGCAAGTATACATACACACAGTTATGGGCAAGTATACATACACACAATTATAGGCAAGTATACATACACACAGTTATGGGCAAGTATACATACCCACAGTTATGGGCAAGCGCACAGGCACGTACAGAGACCTCACCGATCTTGATACAAGTAAAAACAGACACTCCTGAAAAAAGCGATTTTGACTGCACGTATGACTGAGAGACCGGCTCATGGTAATCGGGGATCATTGCTAACAGCAACTCAAGGGATGCAACTAGAGCTGAACGATCATATGCGCGTTAGAGAAAGGGGGAATGTACGTTCTGGCTCACCGATTCCGACAGACCCTAAATATTAACGCAAAATAGGCTTCTGGACTAAACTTTTACTAAAATGAAACATGCGACAAAATCAGAAAAGTACTGCATAAATCCATACAAAAAAAATACAGTAAAGTAAGGTTGTTTTGAACCAATGCCGGGTCTGTCGGAATCAGTAACCCAGAACGTACATTCTCCCTTTCTCTTATACAACATTCTTAAGCTCAATACGCTCTCTCATTTACAAACTTTACTTCATGTGTTCTTTCACTGTTAGAATTATATCTGATACATGCAATGTGACTGTCTAAACGAATAGTTAACTCTTTACAAGTGATTCTATTTTTACTTTTTCTTCCCGTCCTATTTGAATCCCCTTTTTTAAAAACTGCTTTTTCAGATCTTCTATATCGATTGGCTTGTTATATTCAGCTCGTGTTTTTGTTTGAATACTTGCTTTCTTACTTTTGTAGTCATCAAAGTCTGTTTGTATCTGTTTGAATTCTTCGTCAGAAACTTTTGAATCTTCAAGTGCTTTACTGATAGACAGTTTTAGGCTAGACAATTTTGATGATGCAAGAGTGGAAATGGATTCGTGTTTTTCAAGCTTTTTCACAATTTTTTTCATTATAGCTGATGCTATAAATGATAAACCACCAACTGCTGCTGCGACACCACCTAGGATTAGAGAAACTGGAGTCCCTACTCCGGTAGCTAACAGAATTGTTCCCGTTACACCTGCAGCTGATGCAAGGATAGTAGAACCAGTGCTGGCATTAGAAAGGCTGTTGTAAGTTGTTGAGTACTTACGTCTAGCGCGAGAATATTTTTCTAATTCATCTTCTAGTTGTTTTTGTATATTACTAATGTGTGCCAGTCTGAATTGTTGACTTTCTGCTGCACTTTCATCAATATTAGGATAAAGCTTCACACTGCTAGTCATCTTTTTAATGCAAAATATAAAATATTTATCTTAATTCTCACTCGCCAGTGTTTCTGCTAAGCTTTGAAGCTGTTCATTGCTTAACACCTTATCTGTATAGTAGAAAGCAATCAAATCAAGATAAGTAAGATTAATACTTCTTATTTCTGTTAAATTATTTATATCTGCGTTAACAACAACATTTTGGTTTGACGTCTGTTTTTTTATTGTGTTAGAATCCTTTTGAACAGCAATAAATACTCTGACTTCTTCAACATTTAATGGTCTCCAGTTGAGATTTATTCCTCTCATTAGAACAGTGTTTGTGGTTTCTTCCCTTTTCCTGACAACTATATCAAATATCATAGTTGCATTCTGCCCTATTGGAAGCTTGGGTATAAAATCGACAATGGTGTCAGCGTCCTTTTCAACACTTTGTTTTCTGTGAATGAGATAGTTGTTCTTATGGAAAGGTTTAACTGCAACTTCTCCCCTGCTGTTAATCGCAGGAACAAGGCTAACAATTAGTGGTTTAGCATTGATTGACTTACGGAATGTGTCGTCTTTTCCAACAAGAGTGTATGGACTCACAAATTCAAACTTCATTTCCCAGTCAATCTTTTTCATAACAGGACTAAGTACCCATTTTTTATTCTGATGTTTCCACATGTAGAATGTGTCATCGACAATTGGATCAGGTACATTAACATCACGGATTTGACCTAGTTTGAGGAATCTTGGTTTCTTTTCATCGTCGATTTCCTTTCTCTTGTAATAACCGGTGTCTGTAAACTCGAATGCATACACTGCACCAACTTCAGCATTGCTCTCAAAGTCGATAGCGTCTGCTAAATCTTTCAACTCTATAGTTGAACATGCAACAGGATAAGCTATTGTAGGTCCACTCGACATTTTAATACTCAATATTTTATGGAACTATTTCCAATGTAATGTTAAACAAACAATCAACTGGTTGTCCACTTTGATTTTTCAGATCAATGTGTAGGAATTCATGACACCCTTCCTCCAAGTCCTTGAACTGAAGTGTCTTAAATGTTGGCACGTGCATTTTACAAAAAGAGGCATCACTCGGTGGAAGAATCCTAAGCAGATCAGAACGCTGATCATTAAACAGATTATAGGATGTGTTAAGCTCTCTCATGTGAACAAACAGTACACTGTTAACATCCATGTCAATGGGACGTGTTCCCTTGTATATTTTTGTAATTCCAAGCATATCAAGGAGTTTGGTTGGAAACTCAACGTTTACTTCTCTAGTTTTGGGCATAGTAAGAGTAGCAATGAGACTTGCATGATTTAAACTCGCTGTAATACCTACTGGAGCAAACAATTCTTTCTCTAAAGTGCAGAAGTCATAGTAACCATCTTCTACAGAATGTGTTTTACCATTAATTCTAACCCAGTTGTTAGCCTTTTTTTTACTGATATTATACCAAGTAACCTTGTACATAATTTCATGCAGTGCAACTTTCATTCCTCCATTTTGATTGTTGATAGGGTTTGCAAGTTTAACTGGCACACCAGTCTTCACATTTGTTAGTGTGATAAACATTTTTTATTCAACAACAAAAATGATTCAGTATAAATTCAACAAAGACATTAAATACAAAACTGGACCATATTACAATCCAAAGACTATTTCTTTCCATGAGTTGGACTTTGCTGTAACAGAAACACAATCCATTCGCGTTAAAGTGCCTGACCCATTCCATTCTTACCTAAATCCCCCAATCAAAAATGATAGTGTTCCAAAGATGTGGAACTCTCACCCAATTCAGTTCTATCAGAATCAGTTAAACTTTGCAATATTCTGTGCAACCACAGGATGTGGAGTGTCCTATGCAGACCACATGAATAATTCAAACTTACTGACAAAGTGTGTGTACACATTTCACGTTTACTATCAGTGCAGGAGAATCTTGTCTGAACTTCAGGCACCAATGCCGCATGAAAAGAGCTGGAACCCATTCAACAATAGGATAAACATGAAAGTGTATGAGCGTCTCTGCAATGAATTCAATATAGATTTTAAGACCGACTTTAGGCAAAAGCAAGACAAAAACCATGGCATGGGAACACTATATTTATGGGGTGTCCACAGGAGGTATAATTTTGATTACTGGCCAGGTCATACATCTTTTTCTTCAAATGTGCAGGTACAGTTAGGATCAATAGAACAACAGCACCACAATGCATGGACTACTTTTATATTAGACACCGGCAAAGGTTTCACTGGATCAGGTGTTGAAAGGATCAATGAATCTATCCGAACATATGCGTGGTGCTTGCTAGGCTCGCAGGCACAGACACGATCAAACATAATGAGAACAAGCACAGGGTTTGGTGCACAGAAACAGTTGTTATCAAATTTAGAAGATGTCATAAACTCTGCAGTTGATCTGCCTTCCAGCATCAAAAGGTATCAAGACTCTCTCCGTTATGCAAGATCAAAAGTTGACTTTGCTGTTGGTAACGGCCTTTACATGTTACCTTCTGATCTCCAGCTGCAGATTGGAACAATAACAAATTATAACAATGAAATCATTATTGCTAGTGACACCCAGCCGCTTGGAAAGGGTGAAGAACTGAATTCAGAAATCAGAACGATGTTACAGCCATATCACAATGAACAGAAACAAAGCGTGACAAGTGAAGATCACGCTGCAGGTGAAGATCATTCTGTCACTAGTGATGATCAAGCTGTTAGTATTAGTGATGATCATGAATCGCAGAAGACTGCTCTAGTAATTGGTGGAGTGGGTGTAGGCTTACTTTTGCTTTATTCTCGTTAGCAGAACACCTGCAATTAAAACTATTAGAGTCCAGAGATGTTCAGCCATGAAACCAACAACTTTACCTGCAAAAGATAACAGCCAGCTAACAATTGAACCAATGATTCCTGGAAGTGCACCCAAAGCTTTTGCTGCTAGTTTCTTTAATAGTTCTGCAATGTGTTTGAGTTGTTTCTTTACCCATCCCGGATCAGATGGAGATGAAGGTGAAGGTGGAGGTGGAGGTGTGACAGTGCCACCTGTGAGTGTTAACACTAATGTGCTTATTGCAAATCCTAACGCAGTTAGTATACTAGCTATTGTGATTCCCTGCTCTCTGAAAAGCGTTCTAATTCTTTCAGCAAGAGTTGTGTCTTCGTAAAGGATTCTTTGAATTGTATTTTTTATTCTGCTGACCTGTGTTCTCAGTTGTTCTCTATTGTTACTTAGAACTTCTAACCTTATGGCTTTCTCCTCCTGCAAATCGTTTAAACGCTTAGAAATTCTGTTTTTTACTTCTTGTTCTAGGTTCAAATCATCAGCATCAGCAAGTTTTTGTTTCTCTTTGTTTATATCTTCATCCAGCTGACCTAGTTTTGACAGATTATTTGCTATTTCACCTCTGATGGTTTGTAGTGATTGATTAAGGGCTTCTATTTCTCTCATAGGTAATAGTTCATGTGGAGTCTTCAGTGAAGTTTCCTCAGAAAAAGAAGTCTCTATCTCTTGTATAAGTTGATCAGCCTCATCTGCAAGTTTATTAAGATCTTGCAATGGAACAGATTCTATTTGAGTAGCAGTTGGTAGTCCTAGTTCTGCTTGTTGAAGTAAGGAAACAACATGGGAAGATGATGACCGTGTGCTAGGCACAATATCTAATTGCCTAAGTCGATTAGCAGTAAGTTTTTGTTTTAGTGAAACTTTTGATAGAAACTTAGCAGGATTAGATTTATATGTAAGTTGGACTTTTTCTCCTTTATCGTTAGTTGTATATAAATGATTTGCTTCCATTTTGAACTGGTTTGGATCTAAAACATCAGGTTCTTCTCCTAAACTTTTGTAGAAATCTCTAACTTTACCTTCCAGAAGTTCATGTCGTGCCACCTCATAATGCAGTGAATGATGGTAGGGAACCAAAGGGATTGCTTCGCTCATGTCGTCCGCTGGCTCAAATAAATCTTCAAATCCACCTTCTGCCATTTGTAACTTATTTTTTATTTTGAAAATAAAAAAAGATGGCACAATCGTTCGGTTCTGTTCTTGATCCTTACAGAAGGCTGAAAGAACCTCTCGGGGTAAAAGGAATAAGGCAAACAGTTATAGTTACAAATAATCCTTCTACTATTGATCAGAATGAAATACTTACTGTTAGGTTTCCTAATCTAGGTAAGAACGATGTTATTGTACCAGGCACTGTAAGACTATCATTCAAATTAGAATTAGAATCTGGCTCAGATGAAAATAGGACTTTGGCTTATAATGTAGGAAGAGCAATTGTGAGGAAGATTACTGTCAAACTGGAAGGGCGGGAAGTGATGTCATTGAATAATGCAGATGTATTTTTAGTTTATGCAGATAATTGGTTAACTGACAATGAAAAGAAAAACAGAGTGTTTCAAGGGATTCAGTCAGACAATGGGATAAAAGTTAGAATAGGAGCAGGAGATAAAGCTGACAACAAAAAAGATAACGCTGTCAATGTTGCTTTTGGAAACAAATTTTGTATTCCACTTGACTTTGAACTCATAAATTCACATCCTCCCTTCTATCAAGGAGCATTGCGTGACAGGCTGTCATACGACCTGACTTTCAATAGTTATGATCGTGTTATGCTTTCACAAGACCCGGAAGCAAAGTATAAGGTGTCTGGAATTTCTTTAGAGTTTGATGTTGTAAACCATCCCGAACTGGCTAGACTTATAGAAAATCAGTACAGTTCTAAGCTGCCTATCTATTATGAAAGAGTGTTGAATCACAGTACACTTTCAAAAAGCCAGGCTGATCCAATCTGGAACATTAACTTGAATACACCAGCTAGGTCAATGAAGGGAATACTTATGTTGTTTGAGGAACCAAAAGATCCATATGAAAGGCAAATAGAAAAGTTTTACAATCCACTAATCAATAGAGTATATTGCACAATTGAAGGGCAGCCAAACCAAATATTTGCATCTGGCATGCTGCCATACCAACACTATGATGAAGCAAGAAAGTACTTTACTGGAGGAAGATTGAAAGACCCAACATCTGATCTTGTGGCTAAAGATCTACATTTACACGGTGTTGGCGTAGAAGATTTCTTGACAAATAAATATGCGTTATGGCTGGATCTCAGAACAACTGACGACAACAAACTGCATGGAAGTGGAAGGCGAATTGAAAACGGATCAGAAGGAATCACAATACAAATTGAAAAGGAAGTAGGGAGTAGTAGTAAATCAGTTAAGATCTACGTGTTTGTTGTGTCAGATGCGCAGTTAAACATCTCTGAAAGCAGATTACAGGATATTGTTTATTGAACGTGTTAAAATGAAGTATCTAGATTTTCTTCCAAAAGATCCACACTGTTCTTTGATTTGTGGGGCAACAGGTTGCGGCAAAACAAGATATGTTTTGGATTTATTACAGACTGTTTACATAAATCACTTTGAACACATAGTCATATTCTGTCCAACCATAAAGCATAACAGAACATACAAGGAGAGAAAATTCATATGGTCTGATCAAAATATATTTATTGTAAATCCTTCTGATCGTCTAAATGTTTGCTTGGAGCATTATTTCGATCTTTTTCAAAACACGCCCACACTGTTTATTATTGATGACTGTGCAGCAGAACGTGACATTGTTAGAAAGAAAAGTGCACTAGCAAAGCTTGCATTCAGTGGACGACATGCATTAATATCAGTTTGGATATTAACACAAAAATACAATGCAGTTCTGAAAGACTTTAGAGAGCAACTCAAAACAATAACATTGTTCTATTCAAAGGACCGCGACAGTTTTGAAGAGTGTCTTCGAGAAAATGATGTCATTGAAAACAAACAGGAGAGAGAAAGAATAAAGAATAATCTGAAATCTTCTAAGCACTCGAAACTGGTTTTAAAAACTGATCAACCAGTTCAGTATGTATGTTTGTAGAAATCCTTGCTAAGTTCTTGTCAAGTTCTTACTCAAGTTCTTACCAAGTTCTTACTCAAGTTCTTGTCAAGTTCTTACTCAAGTTCTTGTCAAGTTCTTGTCAAGTTCTTACTCAAGTTCTTGTCAAGTGGTTGTTAAGTTCTTACTCAAGTTCCTACTCAAGTTCCTACCTAAGTTCTTACTCAAGTTTAATTACTAGATTTTAATTTTATTCTGCATCAAAATAAAATGAACTGTGATGAATTGCTGATGCAGACTGCTACAGATATTGAAATCTGTGACAGTAGGACTATACCTGATAAAAAAGAAAGATTGTATTCACTTGCTGTTTGTGGAAAAACAAAACACTACCTTGGGCAGCAGTTAACTGTGGAAGAAGTACAACATCTTTCCTCAGAAGATATAGAAAAGTATCATGGACGGTATGAATCAGTGCTTGGTTCTAAGATGGTTAGAAGTATTGGACAGACTGTTATAGGTTTGTACACAAAGATTTTTGGACATTTTACACCTCTCGACTCGGAGGAAGACTTAACACATGATCTAACTCATGACCCTGTTGTTTCCAAGTCCCTCGAATCTCTTGCCTGTGGCCTGTATTATCGATTTGGTGCTTTATTAGTACCATTTGTTGCTGGATTAATTACTTTCAAACACATTAATTTTCAGAATAAAAAAGATGACAGATCAGTTGAAGCAGACAGTGGAGCAGACGAAAATACCAGAAGTGAACACAGTGACAAAGAAACCTGGTAGAGTAGAAGCAGGAAAAAAACTAGCCGAATGGAACAGACAAAAAAAGTTAAATCAAAAGGCAAAGCAGAACATTATGTCTGAAGTTGAGCAGACACCAAACATTCCTGAAGTGACTAAGGTCACACAAACTGATCAAGAATTAAAATCTTCATTTCTATCACACAGAAAAGTAGCTGTAGCAGCTGTTGTTGGAGGAGGTGGATACTTGCTTTACAAACTTTGGCAAGGCAAATATAAAGTGTCAGAAACACCAAAATCAGAAACACCAAAATCAGAAACACCAAAACCAACAAACAAAGCAGTACAAACAATAAAAAAGCCCACAGTAGTACCTGCAGTGGATTCATTTCATATGGAATAATTTTAATATTTTAATTTTGATAACATAAAAATGAGTTCTGAAAAGACAATAGTTAATCTGTTTTATCACGCTGCAGTGATTGGAGGCTTGAGTGTAGGTTACACAATGCTGGGTAAAAGTCTCCTCAGAATGAAACCAGCCGACTTGGGAAAGTTAGACTTCGAAGACGGTGCTAAACTAATTGGTGTTGTGACAGCTTCCTTTGCAACAAAAGACTTCCTGGTGAAGCAAGGAATTATTCCAGAAAATATAAACATGTAAGACAATAAAATGGCTAGCTTGGTTATGATGGTGGGAGGTGCGATTGTAAATGCGTTTGCATTTTCTGGCAGCAACTATTTGTTTTCTAAACTGCAAAATGGTGAAGAGAGGGAAAGGCACAACAAAGCCATGGAACAACTGGCGAAAGCACAGGATGAATACGAGAAGAAACGAATTGCGCAGTTAGACTTTATGAATGATAAACTCAGGCAGCAAGGACATGCAAACAAAACCTTTGCCAATGTTGATGCAGCCATTCAAGAATACTATCTTGTAACTGGAAAGAAAATGAAGACAAGTGCTCCTCCAAAACTGGGTGACTTTTATCAGCCTTCAGAAGAGCAGAAGGTGGGCGAGATTGTTTTCATTGTTATTGGTATGGCTGTTGTTTACTTTATTGCGCGTGCTGTCAAATCTTAATATTCTGTCATTTAAAAAACCATGAGTGATGCTTTGTTATCTAAAATATATTATTCCCCAAAAGGATACTGGAAAGGAAGAACTGCTATTGACAAGCTCAGTGACGCAGCAGGTGTTTCTCAAGATATAGCAAAGAAATGGTTGTCAAAGCAGGCAGTTTGGCAGATCTATTTACCTGCACCAAGAAAAATTACACGACCACACTTTGTTAACATTAAACCGAATGACACTCATCAAATAGACCTGCTGTATTTACCGCATGACACAGTCAGAAGGAAGAAATATAAGTATGCACTGACTGTAGTTGATGTTGCAACAAGATACAAAGATGCTGAACCGTTGACAGAGAAAAGTGCTATAGCTACAGCTGTTGCCCTGCAAGAAATTTACAGACGTGGACCACTAAAGTATCCCAGAATGATTCAGTGCGATGATGGTAAGGAGTTTAAAGGAGCTGTCAACCAGCTTCTGTTAAAACATCATGTTACAGTGAAGAGAGGTATTCCAGGAAACCACAGGTCACAGGCTATTGTTGAGAGCTTTAACAAACAGTTGGCAGAAAAACTGTTTTCATATCAGTACCATCAGGAATTTTTGGACACAGAAAGTAAATTGCGTAACACTGAATGGGTCAAAAGATTACCATCAGTACTTAGAGCAATGAATCTGGAGGTATTTAAAGCTACAGGGTTAAGACCAGTTGATGCAATCAAACAGAAAACAATACCTGTTGCTCCAAAGTCAACAACACCAGTGGCATTACTACCTTTCAATCAGAAAGTCAGATATTTATATGCACCCGGTGAAGCTGAGGGTGACAGCAGGAAGCGTGCAACGGATCCAATCTGGAGTATTGACATTCATGAAATCAAGAGAGTAGTAGAGACAAATCCACCTATATATTACTTGAGAGAACCAGCACCGCAAAGAGCCTTTGTAAAAGAGGAATTACAATTAGTTCCACGTGGTACAAATGTTAAATGATTTTTTATTTCAGATTTTATAGTGTTAACAAAAATGGAAGCTCTGAGAAAGAATTCTAAGCAACTTCATTTTTTTAATTTATATTTTTATTTTGAGTTATAAAATCAAACTCACAGCGATGGAAGACTCTGTATTAGAATCTTTATCGACAGTATTTGACACCGTTGAATTACAAGTAACGGATCCTCAAAATGTGCAGTCCAGTGTGCAAGACACCATTGAACAAATTCCAAACAATTTGTTGATTGAACCTCCAGTAAAAGTGCAGATAGTCAGTTTAATAAAATACAAAACAGTCAGTGATGAGGTGCTAGAAGTTCATGTTTCAACCAGACAACTAGCACTTAATTCTATGGCAGAATTGAATGGAAACTGGGCAGATGAAATGATGAAACGGTTTGAGCAAGCTGCAGAGGATGCAAAGATGAAAGGATCCGGATGGTCAGAAGGTGAAATTCTAAAAATAGAATTGAAGCTAAGTAAATTTGCCCCCATCAGAGGTAGAAGTTACATACCTTTACCTCCTGCTCTTGTCAAAAAACGTGCTGTGCTGAACATAAAGAATGATGATGACAAATGTTTTATGTGGTGTGTTCTGGCAAGACTGTACAGTGTAAAGAAAAATGCAGAAAGAGTGTCTAACTATCATGCATACAGAAATAAACTAAACTTTACTGGTATTGAATTTCCTGTCAGCATTACAAGCATTGACAAATTTGAACAGCAAAACAAACCCATCACCGTAAATGTTTACACGTGGGATGAGGAAGATGAACTGAAACCAGTCAGAATATCAAAGAACTCACCAACGATTGGTGATTGTGATACTAACCATGTTGACATGTTACTAATGACTGATGGTGTAAAATATCATTACACTTTGATTCGTACAATGAGTAGACTGATGGCGAGCACAAGCAATCACAATAGTAAACAAGACTTTTGTAGGCGATGTCTCTTGCGTATTCCATCAATTCATGCAGCACTTATACACAAGCAACATTGTAAGAGCGTTGATGATGCGGTTGTGAAGTTAACAACACCACCGCCAGACAGCAAAGTGTATTTTAAGAATGTATGCAAACTACAGAAAAGTCCTTATGTTGTTTATGCTGACTTTGAATCTATCATTGTACCATATGAAGGACCTTTACCAAAAGACCTACCTAAAACAGTAACTCTAAGTAATCATCAAGTCTGTTCATATGCATTTATTGTTGTTAGTTCAGATGGTAAACATTCTAAACCGCAATTGTACAGAGGACCTAATGCAGCAAAGAACTTCTTACAGCAAATGAACCAAGTGCGAAATGACTGCTCCAAACAACTGAATCTTTCAGACATTGTTATGAAACCTGAAGACCAAGAACAGTTTAACTCTACCACACAGTGTTGGATATGCGAACAAAGTCTAACACCAAACACAGACAATCCAATAGTAAGAGATCATGATCATGTAAGTGGGCAGTTCCGAGGAGCAGCACACAGCAAATGTAATCTACAATTAAAGTTTGATCCTAAGACTTGGAAGCTTCCAATCTTCTTCCATAACTTGCGCGGTTATGATTCACATCTGATCATGCAGGCAGTAACTGATGAATACAAAGCAAGATGCATTGCGCAGTCTTCAGAAAAGTACATGGCCTTTACTCTGAATAGTTTACACTTCTACGATTCTGCTCAACATCTGATGGGAACACTTGAGTCTTTATCTTCATCACTAACTGCTTTCCCAATCACATGTAAGTACTTTGACAGTGACTTAGTTAGAAAGGGAGTCTATCCATATGAATACATGGATTCGTGGGAGAGGTTTGATGAAGATGAGTTACCACCAAAGGATGCTTACTTCTCACGGCTGAAGGGTAAAGGTATAAGTGACGAAGACTATGAACACGCTAAGACTGCATGGAATAAATTAGGATGTAATACAATGGGTGATTATCATGATCAATATTTGTTGGCTGATGTTTGTTTACTTGCAGATATATTTGAGAATTACAGAAGAACATGTATGAAGCACTACAATCTAGATCCTTCACATTACATATCTGCACCAGGCATGAGCTGGGATGCATTTCTTAGATTTACAGGAGTAAAGATTGACTTGCTATCAGATCTACCTACACTTCAGATGATTGAAAATGGACTACGTGGAGGAATCAGTATGGCTTCACACAATTACTGCAAAGCCAACAACAAATACTTGGACGACTTTGATCCTATGAAACCTTCTAATTACATCATGTATCTAGATGCAAACAATTTGTATGGTTGGGCAATGTGTCAGACGCTTCCACTTCGGAACTTTAAGATCTATTCAGGACCATTTTCACAATGTGTTGTGCTGACAATATTAAAAGCAGGCCCAGACAGTCGAAAGGGATGGATACTAGAAGTTGACTTAGACTATCCACTATCACTTCATGATCTACATAATGATTATCCTTTAGCGGCTGAGAGGTTAAAAGTAAACCCAAGAGAACCCCCAAAGCTGGTGCCCAATCTGTTTCACAAAAAGAAGTATGTGTGTCACTACAGACTGTTACAGTTTTACATTAGACATGGATTAATTTTGAAGGCTGTTCATCGTATAATTTTATTTGATCAAGAACAGTTTATGAAACCTTACATCATGAAAAACACAGAACTGAGAACCAAAGCCGCTGATGCATCAGAGAAAGACTTTTTTAAACTGATGAACAACAGTTGCTTTGGTAAGACAATGGAAAACCCACACAAGAGAAAGGATGTTAGACTTGTTACAAGAGAAAATGAGGCCATCAAGCTGACATCCAAACCACAGTATCAAGACTTTAAATACTTTCATGAACAGCTGTATGGTATCTTAATGAAAAAACTTGTAGTCAAGCTTGACAAACCAGTATTCATAGGCTTTACTGTGCTAGAGTTGTCAAAACTGTTGATGCTTGAGTTTTTGTATGATTATTTGAAACCAAGATATCCCAAATCGAGAGTACTTTACACAGACACAGATTCATTCTTACTTGACATTCCAGCGGATGACATTTACAAAGATCTAGAAGCTGAAAGTCCTGCAGTAAAAGGAAAAGATTCTTTTTATGACACTTGCGACTACCCTAAAGAATCACCATTGCACTCAAATGTTAACAAGAAGGTTATTGGAAAGATGAAAGATGAAATGAATGGGAAGATAATTAAGGAGTATGTTGGATTGCGTGCAAAGATGTACAGTGTTGCAAGTGAGAAAGGGGTGGTTAAAAAAGCAAAGGGTGTAAGCAAACAGGTTGTAAAGTCGAGCATATCGCATGATAACTACAAGGAAGCACTGTTTCAGAAGCGAGTGTTTCACCATGACAACCCTAAGATCAGTTCCGCGCTTCATCAGATCAACACAACTATTGTAAACAAGAAATCTTTAGATGCTAATGACACAAAGCGCGTTTATTCATCACCAGAATATTCTTATGCAATTGGCCACTGGAGAACAAACGCGGCTTCAAATAGTCTGAGTGTGTAATAAGAATTTTTGTCAATCGGGAAAACCCGCTATGACAGCTTTGTTTTGACTGCAGTGGGGTAGAGGACGTCGTTGTTTGCGTTAGGGAAGTGTTTGTGAAAGGGGAGTATGCTTTGTTGAGTTTCAAAGCAGCCACCAAGTACACTTATCAAAAGCTTGAATCAAATACCCAAGTCAATTGAATAAGTTAACACTCGGCGGCCGCCCGAAGGCAGCCTTTGAAGCGAAGTAGAGCAGTGAAGCACGCACGTTTTCCCAGCCGGATCCACCGGTTATTCTGAAAACATAAACAAAAAGAATGAAAACTTGTAGCTAAGGAGGGGAAATGCAGTTCCTCTACTTAGTTACAGGTAAACAAATGTATGCTATAGAGAGAAATAACACTGACCAATCCAGCTCATCGTTGCTAAGGAGGGGAAATGCAGTTCCTCTACTTAGTTACAGGTAAACAAATACATATTTAATAGAGCTATACTAAAAATAAACCATTATGCTCATCGTTACTAAGGAGGGGAACTGCAGATCCCCTCGTTGGTTACCAGTAAACAAATGTATGCAATAGAGAGAAATAACACTTACCAATCCAAAAAGCTGCTTCCTCTTCATTGTTTTCCAAGGCTTGATGGATGTGCTTGCGAAGAGACAACATTGTTTTTATTGGAAGATTTAGTTGTTGGAATTTGGGATATGTCTTGAGAAGAATGCTTATGTTAATGAGATCTCTCGCCCATCTAGGTGTTATACGTAACACTTCTAAACAAACACCCTTGAATCTTCCAAAATGTCTACTCCTCAGCACTTCTAAATATTGTCCATAAACAACCACAATTTTTAGGGTATCTGTTGCTTTACTTTTGTATTGTTTTTCACAAACAAGAAGCTTTTGTTTGAGTTCCTCAATATCTGTTGTTCGGCTTGTACTAAACAACAAAGATTCGCTTGTTGAACCATCATAGTACAGATGATTTTTTAGACCCTCTAGGAGCTCCGACCCTCTAAGTGAAGTCAAGACTTTTGATTTCTTTCCCCGTTTGTTTTGGAAGGTAACAGGTATTGGCTTTTTGGGGAGATTTGCTTTCAATTCAAACTCTTCTGCAGCCTTATGTCCTCTCTCTTGGAAAATTGAATCAAGTTGTTTGTAAAATTCAAGAAGTTTTGTATGGTACTCAATGTGTTTTTTTAAACTCTCTAGTTTTTCAGTGTCAACATTCGGTAAATCAATCACCTCAAAGTCTTGACTGAGCCCAGTATGAAGTCCATGATCATCCTGCTCCATACTAGAAGAAGTGTCTGACTGTGATAAATTCCTAACTTCTTGTTCTGTTTGCTGATTCATATTTTCAGGAAGAATTAAATAAGTTGATTGTCTAGAATAATCCAACAGAGCTTGTTGTGCAGCGTTTGCTTCTCTAACTTCCTGGAGCTAACTCTATAGATTCTTGAGACAGGCAAAACACTTTTCTCACAGAAAACACGTCTTCACACCACCACAGCACCAGGAAAAATGACAAAATCACTATGCTATGTTACTATCAACACCAAGTGTTGGGCGGACGTGACGTAACTGTTGCTATTACATGATTTAATCTTGTCTTGCCATTGGAGGAATATAGAAGACAAGCTTGCAGGCCTCGCAAAACACACGCTGGCTGGTTTCCTTCCCAGATCAATACGGTAGTGTTGGGCTTGGCTACGAAGGGCAGATTGGATTAATATTTCAATGGAAACTAAATTTAGCGTTGTATGAGAGAAAGGGAGAATGTACGTTCTGGGTTACTGATTCCGACAGACCCGGGATTGGTTCAAAACAACCTTACTTTACTGTATTTTTTTTGTATGGATTTATGCAGTATTTTTCTGATTTTGTCGCATGTTTCATTTTAGTAAAAGTTTAGTCCAGAAGCCTATTTTGCGTTAATATTTAGGGTCTGTCGGAATCGGTGAGCCAGAACGTACATTCTCCCTTTCTCTGCGTTCGTGATC
>NW_027127671.1:0-2000 GCF_037325665.1 Littorina saxatilis | reverse complement strand
CAATGCAAACATGCTTTTTTTCCTCCGGCCATCGCCCATTGAGGGTAACTCGATTAATAACAAGAAAAGATAGAAATTAAGTTAAATACAATACAATTTACATAATTAATATGTCAAACATTTAAACAGACATTTCAAAATGCATTATGAATATCTAGCAATGATGAAATATTATCACAGAATTATTTACTTGTTTGCAAGAGAAACAGCATGTAGAGTTCCTTGAATGATGTTTCACTGACTTGCATTTTAATTATATAAGTAATGGAGTGCCACAATAGTGCGCCAGAGAGAGAGAGAGAGAGAGAGAGAGAGAGAGAGAGAGAGAGAGAGAGAGAGAGAGAGAGAGAGAGAGAGAGAGAGAGAGAGAGAGAGAGAGAGAGAAAGGGAAAGAGAGAGTAACATTAAAAAGAAGAAGTCACAAACATGCATGTGTATTCACATATCTACATGTACCGTAACCTACCTTGTAAGCGCCCACCCCCCCTTAATCACCAATTTCGATCGAAAGTAAGGGGTGGGCGCTAACTTGGTCCTGTGTCCTCTGCAGGGTCAGTTCCTCGCGAGAAATAACGGTACTTCATCACTTAAAATCAAAATGTTAGTGGGACATGTTTCTGTGCAAAAAATAATGTGTACCCTCTTTCTCGGTGACATGATACACACGCGTTCATGTGTGCCAGTGCCTTGCCAGAATAGGACCTGGGAACTATCCACACAAATCCCTATCAGACATGGTTTTTGAACAAATGCATATAATTATATCAAATGAGAACTGAAAATGATGACTCAGCATCTGCTTGAGTTTAACCGGCATTAGAATTTGTTTGTTTGCTTAACGCCCAGCCGACCCCGAAGGGCCATATCAGGGCGGTGCTGCTTTGACATATAACGTGCGCCACACACAAGACAGAAGTCGCAGCACAGGCTTCATGTCTCACCCAGTCACATTATTCTGACACCGGACCAACCAGTCCTAGCACTAACCCCATAATGCCAGACGCCAGGCGGAGCAGCCACTAGATTGCCAATTTTAAAGTCTTAGGTATGACCCGGCCGGGGTTCGAACCCACGACCTCCCGATCACGGGGCGGACGCCTTACCACTAGGCCAACCGTGACCGGCATTAGAAGCGCATGTTTGTACACAGAGATAACAAAAAGAAAGAATTCGACAACTGCTATAGCAATAAAACAAAAACACAAAAAAGGCGTCCCTCAAGGGTCTGTATTACGCTTCATCTTTTGTATATTTGCATTAATGATTTGCCTTTAAACGCATCGTATGATAATATCAGATGCGAGTGCTTTGCGGACGATTCGTCTAACCGGTATGTAAGAAATATTTCGTTGGAATAAAGAAAAATTCCTCCCTTAAGAACAATTTGGACGAGGTTGCGAAATGATGCACTTCTAATGCCATGATACTTGAGCCAGATAAAACTAAAAGCATGGTTATTACCACGCGAATAATACATCAGTTAAGTTCTCTGAAAGTACAACTGTCCTTGCAGACATAGCATAATTGGAATAACTGTCAATGAAGAAATGAAAATGCAAACACACATAGTCAACATCTGCAAAATGTTATCAACGAATTCATATTTGTTCTCAAAACTCAAACATTTTGCAAAGTCTGAAACTCTAAAAATGTTCATTCATGCTCATATGAATTTTGCTTCGACGCTGTGGGATATGGCTGTAGTAATGTTCACCTATTGAAACTCAATACTTTGCAACGTTGTGAAGCAAAGTTATCCTGCAGGTGTCGCCCATATCTACAAAAATTAAGTTAAACATCCTTAAATTCCTTCAACTAAACCCCCACCATTCATACAATATGGCTCTGTCTCTGTCTTTCTCTGTGTGTGTGTCTCTCTCTCTCTGTCTCTGTCTATCTGTCTGTCTCTCTCTCTCTTTCTCTCTCTCTCACTCTCGGTCGCTCTCTCTCTATCGCTCTCTCTCTCTCATTCTCTCCCTCCCTCTCTCTCTCTCTTTCTC
>NW_027127670.1:0-76058 GCF_037325665.1 Littorina saxatilis | reverse complement strand
GAGATAGTTCCTGCATCTGCAGTGTCTATATGGCTTTAAGTTTAACACTCGAAAGTACAACCAAAAGTTTTGCCTTTGATCAGAATTGTTACTTGCCAGCCGGGCGAGCTGCCAGGCGGTTTTTTCTACAAGCCCAGCGGTTTTTGTTATATTTAGTCAAGTTTTGACTAAATATTTTAACGTAGAGGGGGGAATCGAGACGAGGGTCGTGGTGTATGTGTGTGTGTGTGTGTGTGTGTGTGTGTGTGTGTGTCTGTGTGTGTGTGTAGAGCGATTCAGACTAAACTACTGGACCGATCTTTATGAAATTTGACATGAGAGTTCCTGGGTATGAAATCCCCGAACGTTTTTTTCATTTTTTTGATAAATGTCTTTGATGACGTCATATCCGGAGAGAAAGGGGGAATGTACGTTCTGGCTCACCGATTCTGACAGACCCTAAATATTAACGCAAAATAGGCTTCTGGACTAAACTTTTACTAAAATGAAACATGCGACAAAATCAGAAAAATACTGCATAAATCCATACCAAAAAAAATACAGTAAAGTAAGGTTGTTTTGAACCAATGCCGGGTCTGTCGGAATCAGTAACCCAGAACGTACATTCTCCCTTTCTCTCTGTGCAACGCTAAATTTAGTTTCCATTGAAATATTAACTAGTTGCAGCCAGCGTGCGTATTGATCCAATCTGCCCTTCGTCGGCAAGCCATAACTACCGTATTGATCTGGTAAAAACAAACAGCAAGCCTGTCTTCTATATTCCTCCAATGGCAAGACAAGATTAAATCATGTGATAGCAACAGTTACGTCACGTCCGCCCAACACTTGGTGTTGATAGTAACATAGCCTGGTGATTTTGCCATTTCATTCCGGACTCGCCTGCCGTGCAGTTGTGTTTTCTGTGAGAGAAGTGTTTTTACTGTCACTATATTTGCTAAATATTTATGTCTCAAGATAGCATTTCTGAAGAATTAGAGAGAGAAATTCTTGAATCACAAGTTGCTCATCAAAATCTATTAGATTTTTCAACACAGTCATCAACTTTAATTTTACATTCACCAACTATGGTTTTACCGGAATCATTGAGTGAATGGAATTCTGAGCAGTTTTTAACTATTGAAGAGCACCTCAGTTACCTCAACAATTTTGTTGAAGTATTATCGCAAATGAAAAATGAAGGGCCATCTCAGAGTGGAAAACTACCTAAATTTCCTTCACGCCCAAAACGGAAACTTTCAGATTTGTATGGAGGAAAACCAAAGAAAACCAAAACAACAATGACGTTCAATGAACTCCACGAATATTTAAAGTCAAAAATTGTTGATGTAAGCATGAAAGTTAGGAAGGAAGTGTTCTTTTTTAATCCGGAAGATATCACATCATCAGCAAGTGCCATTGAAAAGTTAGTTGAGGGATATAGACACATACAAAGACAGGAGGCAACTTCAATGGGCTTCAATTTGCAATATGGAATGGTTCTAGAAATCGCATTTAAGTTTTATGAAGCAGAACAAGGCATTCATAATGAGACCTGGGATGGCTGGTTGGAAAGAAACGTTAAAATTTCTTCTACGTATGCACGGAGATTGAGGGAGATTGCCCGTTTACTATTTCCATACAGAGCCAAATTCAGCACAGTTGGGATGTCTTTTTATGAAGTCTTCAACATGAGAAAAGAACTCAAAACCATGTTTGAAAAGAATGAGGATATCAGGCTTTATTGGGCTGAGAAAGTGACGTCAATGGTTCCAAATATACATCAACAGCAATCACAAGAGTAGGCTGCAATCAGGTCACGCAACTGCCAGTTGCGCCAAAATAGGTCAACACCCTGCTTCGCGATTGGGCTGAGAAAGTGACGTCAATGGTTCCAAATATACATCAACAGCAATCACAAGAGTAGGCTGCAATCAGGTCACGCAACTGCCAGTTGCGCCAAAATAGGTCAACACCCTGCTTCGCGATTGGGCTGAGAAAGTGACGTCAATGGTTCCAAATATACATCAACAGCAATCACAAGAGTAGGCTGCAATCAGGTCACGCAACTGCCAGTTGCGCCAAAATAGGTCAACACCCTGCTTCGCGATTGGGCTGAGAAAGTGACGTCAATGGTTCCAAATATACATCAACAGCAATCACAAGAGTAGGAAAAAAGAGTTAGAGCTAACACTGCAATCAGGTCACGCAACTGCCAGTTGCGCCAAAATAGGTCAACACCCTGCTTCGCTTCGCTTCGCTTCGCTTCAAAGGCTGCCTTCGGGCGGCCGCCGAGTGTTAACTTATTCAATTGACTTGTTTATTTGATTCAAGCTTTTGATAAGTGTACTTGGTGGCTGCTTTGAAACTCAACAAAGCCTTCTCCCCTTTCACAAACACTCCCCTTTCACAAGCAACGTTCTCTTCCCCGCTGCAGTCAAAACAAAGCTGTCATAGCGGGTTTTCCCGATTGACAAAAATTCTTATTACACACTCAGACTATTTGGAGTCGCGTTTGTTCTCCAGTGTCCAATTGCATAAGAATATTCTGGTGATGAATAAACGCGCTTTGTGTCATTAGCATCTAAAGATTTCTTGTTTACAATAGTTGTGTTGATCTGATGAAGCGCGGAACTGATCTTAGGGTTGTCATGGTGAAACACTCGCTTCTGAAACAGTGCTTCCTTGTAGTTATCATGCGATATGCTCGACTTTACAACCTGTTTGCTTACACCCTTTGCTTTTTTAACCACCCCTTTCTCACTTGCAACACTGTACATCTTTGCACGCAATCCAACATACTCCTTAATTATCTTCCCATTCATTTCATCTTTCATCTTTCCAATAACCTTCTTGTTAACATTTGAGTGCAATGGTGATTCTTTAGGGTAGTCGCAAGTGTCATAAAAAGAATCTTTTCCTTTTACTGCAGGACTTTCAGCTTCTAGATCTTTGTAAATGTCATCCGCTGGAATGTCAAGTAAGAATGAATCTGTGTCTGTGTAAAGTACTCTCGATTTGGGATATCTTGGTTTCAAATAATCATACAAAAACTCAAGCATCAACAGTTTTGACAACTCTAGCACAGTAAAGCCTATGAATACTGGTTTGTCAAGCTTGACTACAAGTTTTTTCATTAAGATACCATACAGCTGTTCATGAAAGTATTTAAAGTCTTGATACTGTGGTTTGGATGTCAGCTTGATGGCCTCATTTTCTCTTGTAACAAGTCTAACATCCTTTCTCTTGTGTGGGTTTTCCATTGTCTTACCAAAGCAACTGTTGTTCATCAGTTTAAAAAAGTCTTTCTCTGATGCATCAGCGGCTTTGGTTCTCAGTTCTGTGTTTTTCATGATGTAAGGTTTCATAAACTGTTCTTGATCAAATAAAATTATACGATGAACAGCCTTCAAAATTAATCCATGTCTAATGTAAAACTGTAACAGTCTGTAGTGACACACATACTTCTTTTTGTGAAACAGATTGGGCACCAGCTTTGGAGGTTCTCTTGGGTTTACTTTTAACCTCTCAGCCGCTAAAGGATAATCATTATGTAGATCATGAAGTGATAGTGGATAGTCTAAGTCAACTTCTAGTATCCATCCCTTTCGACTGTCTGGGCCTGCTTTTAATATTGTCAGCACAACACATTGTGAAAATGGTCCTGAATAGATCTTAAAGTTCCGAAGTGGAAGCGTCTGACACATTGCCCAACCATACAAATTGTTTGCATCTAGATACATGATGTAATTAGAAGGTTTCATAGGATCAAAGTCGTCCAAGTATTTGTTGTTGGCTTTGCAGTAATTGTGTGAAGCCATACTGATTCCTCCACGTAGTCCATTTTCAATCATCTGAAGTGTAGGAAGATCTGATAGCAAGTCAATCTTTACTCCTGTAAATCTAAGAAATGCATCCCAGCTCATGCCTGGTGCAGATATGTAATGTGAAGGATCTAGATTGTAGTGCTTCATACATGTTCTTCTGTAATTCTCAAATATATCTGCAAGTAAACAAACATCAGCCAACAAATATTGATCATGATAATCACCCATTGTATTACATCCTAATTTATTCCATGCAGTCTTAGCGTGTTCATAGTCTTCGTCACTTATACCTTTACCCTTCAGCCGTGAGAAGTAAGCATCCTTTGGTGGTAACTCATCTTCATCAAACCTCTCCCACGAATCCATGTATTCATATGGATAGACTCCCTTTCTAACTAAGTCACTGTCAAAGTACTTACATGTGATTGGGAAAGCAGTTAGTGATGAAGATAAAGACTCAAGTGTTCCCATCAGATGTTGAGCAGAATCGTAGAAGTGTAAACTATTCAGAGTAAAGGCCATGTACTTTTCTGAAGACTGCGCAATGCATCTTGCTTTGTATTCATCAGTTACTGCCTGCATGATCAGATGTGAATCATAACCGCGCAAGTTATGGAAGAAGATTGGAAGCTTCCAAGTCTTAGGATCAAACTTTAATTGTAGATTACATTTGCTGTGTGCTGCTCCTCGGAACTGCCCACTTACATGATCATGATCTCTTACTATTGGATTGTCTGTGTTTGGTGTTAGACTTTGTTCGCATATCCAACACTGTGTGGTAGAGTTAAACTGTTCTTGGTCTTCAGGTTTCATAACAATGTCTGAAAGATTCAGTTGTTTGGAGCAGTCATTTCGCACTTGGTTCATTTGCTGTAAGAAGTTCTTTGCTGCATTAGGTCCTCTGTACAATTGCGGTTTAGAATGTTTACCATCTGAACTAACAACAATAAATGCATATGAACAGACTTGATGATTACTTAGAGTTACTGTTTTAGGTAGGTCTTTTGGTAAAGGTCCTTCATATGGCACAATGATAGATTCAAAGTCAGCATAAACAACATAAGGACTTTTCTGTAGTTTGCATACATTCTTAAAATACACTTTGCTGTCTGGCGGCGGTGTTGTTAACTTCACAACCGCATCATCAACGCTCTTACAATGTTGCTTGTGTATAAGTGCTGCATGAATTGATGGAATACGCAAGAGACATCGCCTACAAAAGTCTTGTTTACTATTGTGATTGCTTGTGCTCGCCATCAGTCTACTCATTGTACGAATCAAAGTGTAATGATATTTTACACCATCAGTCATTAGTAACATGTCAACATGGTTAGTATCACAATCACCAATCGTTTGTGAGTTCTTTGATATTCTGACTGGTTTCAGTTCATCTTCCTCATCCCACGTGTAAACATTTACGGTGATGGGTTTGTTTTGCTGTTCAAATTTGTCAATGCTTGTAATGCTGACAGGAAATTCAATACCAGTAAAGTTTAGTTTATTTCTGTATGCATGATAGTTAGACACTCTTTCTGCATTTTTCTTTACACTGTACAGTCTTGCCAGAACACACCACATAAAACATTTGTCATCATCATTATTTATGTTCAGCACAGCACGTTTTTTGACAAGAGCAGGAGGTAAAGGTATGTAACTTCTACCTCTGATGGGGGCAAATTTACTTAGCTTTAATTCTATTTTTATAATTTCACCTTCTGACCATCCGGATCCTTTCATCTTTGCATCCTCTGCAGCTTGCTCAAACCGTTTCATCATTTCATCTGCCCAGTTTCCATTCAATTCTGCCATAGAATTAAGTGCTAGTTGTCTGGTTGAAACATGAACTTCTAGCACCTCATCACTGACTGTTTTGTATTTTATTAAACTGACTATCTGCACTTTTACTGGAGGTTCAATCAACAAATTGTTTGGAATTTGTTCAATGGCGTCTTGCACACTGGACTGCACATTTTGAGGATCCGTTACTTGTAATTCAACGGTGTCAAATACTGTCGATAAAGATTCTAATACAGAGTCTTCCATCGCTGTGAGTTTGATTTTATAACTCAAAATAAAAATATAAATAAAAAAAATGAAGTTGCTTAGAATTCTTTCTCAGAGCTTCCATTTTTGTTAACACTATAAAATCTGAAATAAAAAATCATTTAACATTTGTACCACGTGGAACTAATTGTAATTCCTCTTTTACAAAGGCTCTTTGCGGTGCTGGTTCTCTCAAGTAATATATAGGTGGATTTGTCTCTACTACTCTCTTGATTTCATGAATGTCAATACTCCAGATTGGATCCGTTGCACGCTTCCTGCTGTCACCCTCAGCTTCACCGGGTGCATATAAATATCTGACTTTCTGATTGAAAGGTAGTAATGCCACTGGTGTTGTTGACTTTGGAGCAACAGGTATTGTTTTCTGTTTGATTGCATCAACTGGTCTTAACCCTGTAGCTTTAAATACCTCCAGATTCATTGCTCTAAGTACTGATGGTAATCTTTTGACCCATTCAGTGTTACGCAATTTACTTTCTGTGTCCAAAAATTCCTGATGGTACTGATATGAAAACAGTTTTTCTGCCAACTGTTTGTTAAAGCTCTCAACAATAGCCTGTGACCTGTGGTTTCCTGGAATACCTCTCTTCACTGTAACATGATGTTTTAACAGAAGCTGGTTGACAGCTCCTTTAAACTCCTTACCATCATCGCACTGAATCATTCTGGGATACTTTAGTGGTCCACGTCTGTAAATTTCTTGCAGAGCAACAGCTGTAGCTATAGCACTTTTCTCTGTCAACGGTTCAGCATCTTTGTATCTTGTTGCAACATCAACTACAGTCAGTGCATACTTATATTTCTTCCTTCTGACTGTGTCATGTGGTAAATACAGCAGGTCTATTTGATGAGTGTCATTCGGTTTAATGTTAACAAAGTGTGGTCGTGTAATTTTTCTTGGTGCAGGTAAATAGATCTGCCAAACTGCCTGCTTTGACAACCATTTCTTTGCTATATCTTGAGAAACACCTGCTGCGTCACTGAGCTTGTCAATAGCAGTTCTTCCTTTCCAGTATCCTTTTGGGGAATAATATATTTTAGATAACAAAGCATCACTCATGGTTTTTTAAATGACAGAATATTAAGATTTGACAGCACGCGCAATAAAGTAAACAACAGCCATACCAATAACAATGAAAACAATCTCGCCCACCTTCTGCTCTTCTGAAGGCTGATAAAAGTCACCCAGTTTTGGAGGAGCACTTGTCTTCATTTTCTTTCCAGTTACAAGATAGTATTCTTGAATGGCTGCATCAACATTGTCAAAGGTTTTGTTTGCATGTCCTTGCTGCCTGAGTTTATCATTCATAAAGTCTAACTGCGCAATTCGTTTCTTCTCGTATTCATCCTGTGCTTTCGCCAGTTGTTCCATGGCTTTGTTGTGCCTTTCCCTCTCTTCACCATTTTGCAGTTTAGAAAACAAATAGTTGCTGCCAGAAAATGCAAGCGCATTTACAATCGCACCTCCCACCATCATAACCAAGCTAGCCATTTTATTGTCTTACATGTTTATATTTTCTGGAATAATTCCTTGCTTCACCAGGAAGTCTTTTGTTGCAAAGGAAGCTGTCACAACACCAATTAGTTTAGCACCGTCTTCGAAGTCTAACTTTCCCAAGTCGGCTGGTTTCATTCTGAGGAGACTTTTACCCAGCATTGTGTAACCTACACTCAAGCCTCCAATCACTGCAGCGTGATAAACTAGATTAACTATTGTCTTTTCAGAACTCATTTTTATGTTATCAAAATAAAAATATTAAAATTATTCCATATGAAATGAATCCACTGCAGGTACTACTGTGGGCTTTGTTATTGTTTGTACTGCTTTGTTTGTTGGTTTTGGTGTTTCTGGTTTTGGTGTTTCTGATTTTGGTCTTTCTGACACTTTATATTTGCCTTGCCAAAGTTTGTAAAGCAAGTATCCACCTCCTCCAACAACAGCTGCTACAGCTACTTTTCTGTATGATAGAAATGAAGATTTTAATTCTTGATCAGTTTGTGTGACCTTAGTCACTTCAGGAATGTTTGGTGTCTGCTCAACTTCAGACATAATGTTCTGCTTTGCCTTTTGATTTAACTTTTTTTGTCTGTTCCATTCGGCTAGTTTTTTTCCTGCTTCTACTCTACCAGGTTTCTTTGTCACTGTGTTCACTTCTGGTATTTTCGTCTGCTCCACTGTCTGCTTCAACTGATCTGTCATCTTTTTTATTCTGAAAATTAATGTGTTTGAAAGTAATTAATCCAGCAACAAATGGTACTAATAAAGCACCAAATCGATAATACAGGCCACAGGCAAGAGATTCGAGGGACTTGGAAACAACAGGGTCATGAGTTAGATCATGTGTTAAGTCTTCCTCCGAGTCGAGAGGTGTAAAATGTCCAAAAATCTTTGTGTACAAACCTATAACAGTCTGTCCAATACTTCTAACCATCTTAGAACCAAGCACTGATTCATACCGTCCATGATACTTTTCTATATCTTCTGAGGAAAGATGTTGTACTTCTTCCACAGTTAACTGCTGCCCAAGGTAGTGTTTTGTTTTTCCACAAACAGCAAGTGAATACAATCTTTCTTTTTTATCAGGTATAGTCCTACTGTCACAGATTTCAATATCTGTAGCAGTCTGCATCAGCAATTCATCACAGTTCATTTTATTTTGATGCAGAATAAAATTAAAATCTAGTAATTAAACTTGAGTAAGAACTTAGGTAGGAACTTAACAAGAACTTAGGTAGGAACTTGAGTAAGAACTTAGGTAGGAACTTGACAAGAACTTAGTAAGAACTTGACAAGAACTTGACAAGAACTTGACAAGAACTTGAGTAAGAACTTGTCAAGAACTTGAGTAAGAACTTGACAAGAACTTAGCAAGGATTTCTACAAACATACATACTGAACTGGTTGATCAGTTTTTAAAACCAGTTTCGAGTGCTTAGAAGATTTCAGATTATTCTTTATTCTTTCTCTCTCCTGTTTGTTTTCAATGACATCATTTTCTCGAAGACACTCTTCAAAACTGTCACGGTCCTTTGAATAGAACAATGTTATTGTTTTGAGTTGCTCTCTAAAGTCTTTCAGAACTGCATTGTATTTTTGTGTTAATATCCAAACTGATATTAATGCATGTCGTCCACTGAATGCAAGCTTTGCTAGTGCACTTTTCTTTCTAACAATGTCACGTTCTGCTGCACAGTCATCAATAATAAACAGTGTTGGCGTGTTCTGAAAAAGATCGAAATAATGCTCCAAGCAAACATTTAGACGATCAGAAGGATTTACAATAAATATATTTTGATCAGACCATATGAATTTTCTCTCCTTGTATGTTCTGTTATGCTTTATGGTTGGACAGAATATGACTATGTGTTCAAAGTGATTTATGTAAACGGTCTGTAATAAATCCAAAACATATCTTGTTTTGCCGCAACCTGTTGCCCCACAAATCAAAGAACAGTGTGGATCTTTTGGAAGAAAATCTAGATACTTCATTTTAACACGTTCAATAAACAATATCCTGTAATCTGCTTTCAGAGATGTTTAACTGCGCATCTGACACAACAAACACGTAGATCTTAACTGATTTACTACTACTCCCTACTTCCTTTTCAATTTGTATTGTGATTCCTTCTGATCCGTTTTCAATTCGCCTTCCACTTCCATGCAGTTTGTTGTCGTCAGTTGTTCTGAGATCCAGCCATAACGCATATTTATTTGTCAAGAAATCTTCTACGCCAACACCGTGTAAATGTAGATCTTTAGCCACAAGATCAGATGTTGGGTCTTTCAATCTTCCTCCAGTAAAGTACTTTCTTGCTTCATCATAGTGTTGGTATGGCAGCATGCCAGATGCAAATATTTGGTTTGGCTGCCCTTCAATTGTGCAATATACTCTATTGATTAGTGGATTGTAAAACTTTTCTATTTGCCTTTCATATGAATCTTTTGGTTCCTCAAACAACATAAGTATTCCCTTCATTGACCTAGCTGGTGTATTCAAGTTAATGTTCCAGATTGGATCAGCCTGGCTTTTTGAAAGTGTACTGTGATTCAACACTCTTTCATAATAGATAGGCAGCTTAGAACTGTACTGATTTTCTATAAGTCTAGCCAGTTCAGGATGGTTTACAACATCAAACTCTAAAGAAATTCCAGACACCTTATACTTTGCTTCCGGGTCTTGTGAAAGCATAACACGATCATAACTATTGAAAGTCAGGTCGTATGACAGCCTGTCACGCAATGCTCCTTGATAGAAGGGAGGATGTGAATTTATGAGTTCAAAGTCAAGTGGAATACAAAATTTGTTTCCAAAAGCAACATTGACAGCGTTATCTTTTTTGTTGTCAGCTTTATCTCCTGCTCCTATTCTAACTTTTATCCCATTTTCTGACTGAATCCCTTGAAACACTCTGTTTTTCTTTTCATTGTCAGTCAACCAATTATCTGCGTAAACTAAAAATACATCTGCATTATTCAATGACATCACTTCCCGCCCTTCCAGTTTGACAGTAATCTTCCTCACAATTGCTCTTCCTACATTATAAGCCAAAGTCCTATTTTCATCTGAGCCAGATTCTAATTCTAATTTGAATGATAGTCTTACAGTGCCTGGTACAATAACATCGTTCTTACCTAGATTAGGAAACCTAACAGTAAGTATTTCATTCTGATCAATAGTAGAAGGATTATTTGTAACTATAACTGTTTGCCTTATTCCTTTTACCCCGAGAGGTTCTTTCAGCCTTCTGTAAGGATCAAGAACAGAACCGAACGATTGTGCCATCTTTTTTTATTTTCAAAATAAAAAATAAGTTACAAATGGCAGAAGGTGGATTTGAAGATTTATTTGAGCCAGCGGACGACATGAGCGAAGCAATCCCTTTGGTTCCCTACCATCATTCACTGCATTATGAGGTGGCACGACATGAACTTCTGGAAGGTAAAGTTAGAGATTTCTACAAAAGTTTAGGAGAAGAACCTGATGTTTTAGATCCAAACCAGTTCAAAATGGAAGCAAATCATTTATATACAACTAACGATAAAGGAGAAAAAGTCCAACTTACATATAAATCTAATCCTGCTAAGTTTCTATCAAAAGTTTCACTAAAACAAAAACTTACTGCTAATCGACTTAGGCAATTAGATATTGTGCCTAGCACACGGTCATCACCTTCCCATGTTGTTTCCTTACTTCAACAAGCAGAACTAGGACTACCAACTGCTACTCAAATAGAATCTGTTCCATTGCAAGATCTTAATAAACTTGCAGATGAGGCTGATCAACTTATACAAGAGATAGAGACTTCTTTTTCTGAGGAAACTTCACTGAAGACTCCACATGAACTATTACCTATGAGAGAAATAGAAGCCCTTAATCAATCACTACAAACCATCAGAGGTGAAATAGCAAATAATCTGTCAAAACTAGGTCAGCTGGATGAAGATATAAACAAAGAGAAACAAAAACTTGCTGATGCTGATGATTTGAACCTAGAACAAGAAGTAAAAAACAGAATTTCTAAGCGTTTAAAAGATTTGCAGGAGGAGAAAGCCATAAGGTTAGAAGTTCTAAGTAACAATAGAGAACAACTGAGAACACAGGTCAGCAGAATAAAAAATACAATTCAAAGAATCCTTTACGAAGACACAACTCTTGCTGAAAGAATTAGAACGCTTTTCAGAGAGCAGGGAATCACAATAGCTAGTATACTAACTGCGTTAGGATTTGCAATAAGCACATTAGTGTTAACACTCACAGGTGGCACTGTCACACCTCCACCTCCACCTTCACCTTCATCTCCATCTGATCCGGGATGGGTAAAGAAACAACTCAAACACATTGCAGAACTATTAAAGAAACTAGCAGCAAAAGCTTTGGGTGCACTTCCAGGAATCATTGGTTCAATTGTTAGCTGGCTGTTATCTTTTGCAGGTAAAGTTGTTGGTTTCATGGCTGAACATCTCTGGACTCTAATAGTTTTAATTGCAGGTGTTCTGCTAACGAGAATAAAGCAAAAGTAAGCCTACACCCACTCCACCAATTACTAGAGCAGTCTTCTGCGATTCATGATCATCACTAATACTAACAGCTTGATCATCACTAGTGACAGAATGATCTTCACCTGCAGCGTGATCTTCACTTGTCACGCTTTGTTTCTGTTCATTGTGATATGGCTGTAACATCGTTCTGATTTCTGAATTCAGTTCTTCACCCTTTCCAAGCGGCTGGGTGTCACTAGCAATAATGATTTCATTGTTATAATTTGTTATTGTTCCAATCTGCAGCTGGAGATCAGAAGGTAACATGTAAAGGCCGTTACCAACAGCAAAGTCAACTTTTGATCTTGCATAACGGAGAGAGTCTTGATACCTTTTGATGCTGGAAGGCAGATCAACTGCAGAGTTTATGACATCTTCTAAATTTGATAACAACTGTTTCTGTGCACCAAACCCTGTGCTTGTTCTCATTATGTTTGATCGTGTCTGTGCCTGCGAGCCTAGCAAGCACCACGCATATGTTCGGATAGATTCATTGATCCTTTCAACACCTGATCCAGTGAAACCTTTGCCGGTGTCTAATATAAAAGTAGTCCATGCATTGTGGTGCTGTTGTTCTATTGATCCTAACTGTACCTGCACATTTGAAGAAAAAGATGTATGACCTGGCCAGTAATCAAAATTATACCTCCTGTGGACACCCCATAAATATAGTGTTCCCATGCCATGGTTTTTGTCTTGCTTTTGCCTAAAGTCGGTCTTAAAATCTATATTGAATTCATTGCAGAGACGCTCATACACTTTCATGTTTATCCTATTGTTGAATGGGTTCCAGCTCTTTTCATGCGGCATTGGTGCCTGAAGTTCAGACAAGATTCTCCTGCACTGATAGTAAACGTGAAATGTGTACACACACTTTGTCAGTAAGTTTGAATTATTCATGTGGTCTGCATAGGACACTCCACATCCTGTGGTTGCACAGAATATTGCAAAGTTTAACTGATTCTGATAGAACTGAATTGGGTGAGAGTTCCACATCTTTGGAACACTATCATTTTTGATTGGGGGATTTAGGTAAGAATGGAATGGGTCAGGCACTTTAACGCGAATGGATTCTGTTTCTGTTACAGCAAAGTCCAACTCATGGAAAGAAATAGTCTTTGGATTGTAATATGGTCCAGTTTTGTATTTAACGTCTTTGTTGAATTTATACTGACTCATTTTTGTTGTTGAATAAAAAATGTTTATCACACTAACAAATGTGAAGACTGGTGTGCCAGTTAAACTTGCAAACCCTATCAACAATCAAAATGGAGGAATGAAAGTTGCACTGCATGAAATTATGTACAAGGTTACTTGGTATAATATCAGTAAAAAAAAGGCTAACAACTGGGTTAGAATTAATGGTAAAACACATTCTGTAGAAGATGGTTACTATGACTTCTGCACTTTAGAGAAAGAATTGTTTGCTCCAGTAGGTATTACAGCGAGTTTAAATCATGCAAGTCTCATTGCTACTCTTACTATGCCCAAAACTAGAGAAGTAAACGTTGAGTTTCCAACCAAACTCCTTGATATGCTTGGAATTACAAAATTATACAAGGGAACACGTCCCATTGACATGGATGTTAACAGTGTACTGTTTGTTCACATGAGAGAGCTTAACACATCCTATAATCTGTTTAATGATCAGCGTTCTGATCTGCTTAGGATTCTTCCACCGAGTGATGCCTCTTTTTGTAAAATGCACGTGCCAACATTTAAGACACTTCAGTTCAAGGACTTGGAGGAAGGGTGTCATGAATTCCTACACATTGATCTGAAAAATCAAAGTGGACAACCAGTTGATTGTTTGTTTAACATTACATTGGAAATAGTTCCATAAAATATTGAGTATTAAAATGTCGAGTGGACCTACAATAGCTTATCCTGTTGCATGTTCAACTATAGAGTTGAAAGATTTAGCAGACGCTATCGACTTTGAGAGCAATGCTGAAGTTGGTGCAGTGTATGCATTCGAGTTTACAGACACTGGTCATTACAAGAGAAAGGAAATCGACGATGAAAAGAAACCAAGATTCCTCAAACTAGGTCAAATCCGTGATGTTAATGTACCTGATCCAATTGTCGATGACATATACTACATGTGGAAACATCAGAATAAAAAATGGGTACTTAGTCCTGTTATAAAAAAGATTGACTGGGAAATGAAGTTTGAATTTGTGAGTCCATACACTCTTGTTGGAAAAGACGACACATTCCGTAAGTCAATCAATGCTAAACCACTAATTGTTAGCCTTGTTCCTGCGATTAACAGCAGGGGAGAAGTTGCAGTTAAACCTTTCCATAAGAACAACTATCTCATTCACAGAAAACAAAGTGTTGAAAAGGACGCTGACACCATTGTCGATTTTATACCCAAGCTTCCAATAGGGCAGAATGCAACTATGATATTTGATATAGTTGTCAGGAAAAGGGAAGAAACCACAAACACTGTTCTAATGAGAGGAATAAATCTCAACTGGAGACCATTAAATGTTGAAGAAGTCAGAGTATTTATTGCTGTTCAAAAGGATTCTAACACAATAAAAAAACAGACGTCAAACCAAAATGTTGTTGTTAACGCAGATATAAATAATTTAACAGAAATAAGAAGTATTAATCTTACTTATCTTGATTTGATTGCTTTCTACTATACAGATAAGGTGTTAAGCAATGAACAGCTTCAAAGCTTAGCAGAAACACTGGCCAGTGAGAATTAAGATAAATATTTTATATTTTGCATTAAAAAGATGACTAGCAGTGTGAAGCTTTATCCTAATATTGATGAAAGTGCAGCAGAAAGTCAACAATTCAGACTGGCACACATTAGTAATATACAAAAACAACTAGAAGATGAATTAGAAAAATATTCTCGCGCTAGACGTAAGTACTCAACAACTTACAACAGCCTTTCTAATGCCAGCACTGGTTCTACTATCCTTGCATCAGCTGCAGGTGTAACGGGAACAATTCTGTTAGCTACCGGAGTAGGGACTCCAGTTTCTCTAATCCTAGGTGGTGTCGCAGCAGCAGTTGGTGGTTTATCATTTATAGCATCAGCTATAATGAAAAAAATTGTGAAAAAGCTTGAAAAACACGAATCCATTTCCACTCTTGCATCATCAAAATTGTCTAGCCTAAAACTGTCTATCAGTAAAGCACTTGAAGATTCAAAAGTTTCTGACGAAGAATTCAAACAGATACAAACAGACTTTGATGACTACAAAAGTAAGAAAGCAAGTATTCAAACAAAAACACGAGCTGAATATAACAAGCCAATCGATATAGAAGATCTGAAAAAGCAGTTTTTAAAAAAGGGGATTCAAATAGGACGGGAAGAAAAAGTAAAAATAGAATCACTTGTAAAGAGTTAACTATTCGTTTAGACAGTCACATTGCATGTATCAGATATAATTCTAACAGTGAAAGAACACATGAAGTAAAGTTTGTAAATGAGAGAGCGTATTGAGCTTAAGAATGTTGTATAAGAGAAAGGGAGAATGTACGTTCTGGGTTACTGATTCCGACAGACCCGGCATTGGTTCAAAACAACCTTACTTTACTGTATTTTTTTTGTATGGATTTATGCAGTATTTTTCTGATTTTGTCGCATGTTTCATTTTAGTAAAAGTTTAGTCCAGAAGCCTATTTTGCGTTAATATTTAGGGTCTGTCGGAATCGGTGAGCCAGAACGTACATTCTCCCTTTCTCTTTCCTGTGTCAACTTTGCTCAAGCCTAGCATTGCGCGTTGCAGTAAAACTCGACACGGTCCTTTGTGTGGCAATAAAGTGGGAGAGGCAACCTGTTTGGGTTTGTGACTGCAAGAGGTAGCTCTGAGCTGTCCTTTTAATACCATTGCGTGTGTAAAGCATATAAGGGCTTCTCCTTCTTTCTCCATGATCGTCCCTGGCGAAGTAGATCTGTGTGAGATTCCTGTAACTGCGATGTAAAGAGGAGAGAGGTTACATTCAGCGGTCACAGAGAGTCGTCATTGTTCTCTGCGTCTGTGCACCGATGCCTTACCCCCCCCCCCCCCCCCCCCCCGTCCCTTCTAGATGTCGTTTCTGCGATGGTGTTCTCTAAGTTCCAAGGGGCCACGGTCAATTTGCTTACACCCCCCCTCCTTCTAGATGTTGTTTCTGTGAAGGTGTTCTCTAAGTTCCAAGGGGCCACGGTCAGTTCACTTACACCCCCCCCCCTCCTTCTAGATGTTGTTTCTGTGAAGGTGTTCTCTAAGTTCCAAGGGGCCACGGTCAGTTCACTTCCACTCCCCCCTCCTTCTAGATGTTGTTTCTGTGAAGGTGTTCTCTAAGTTCCAAGGGGCCACGGTCAGTTCACTTACACCCCCCCTCCTTCTAGATGTTGTTTCTGTGAAGGTGTTCTCTAAGTTCCAAGGGGCCACGGTCAGTTCACTTACACCCCCCCTCCTTCTAGATGTTGTTTCTGTGAAGGTGTTCTCTAAGTTCCAAGGGGCCACGGTCAGTTCACTTACACCCCCCCTCCTTCTAGATGTTGTTTCTGTGAAGGTGTTCTCTAAGTTCCAAGGGGCCACGGTCAGTTCACTTACACCCCCCCCCCCTCCTTCTAGATGTCGTTTCTGCGATGGTGTTCTCTAAGTTCCAAGAGGCCACGGTCAGTTCACTTACACCCCCCCCCCTCCTTCTAGATGTTGTTTCTGTGAAGGTGTTCTCTAAGTTCCAAGGGGCCACGGTCAGTTCACTTACACCCCCCCTCCTTCTAGATGTTGTTTCTGTGAAGGTGTTCTCTAAGTTCCAAGGGGCCACGGTCAGTTCACTTACACTCCCCCCTCCTTCTAGATGTTGTTTCTGTGAAGGTGTTCTCTACGTTCCAAGGGGCCACGGTCAGTTCACTTACACCCCCCTCCTCCTTCTAGATGTTGTTTCTGTGAAGGTGTTCTCTAAGTTCCAAGGGGCCACGGTCAGTTCACTTACACCCCCCCCCCTCCTTCTAGATGTTGTTTCTGTGAAGGTGTTCTCTAAGTTCCAAGGGGCCACGGTCAGTTCACTTACACCCCCCCTCCTTCTAGATGTTGTTTCTGTGAAGGTGTTCTCTAAGTTCCAAGGGGCCACGGTCAGTTCACTTACACCCCCCCTCCTTCTAGATGTTGTTTCTGTGAAGGTGTTCTCTAAGTTCCAAGGGGCCACGGTCAGTTCACTTACACTCCCCCCTCCTTCTAGATGTTGTTTCTGTGAAGGTGTTCTCTACGTTCCAAGGGGCCACGGTCAGTTCACTTACACCCCCCCCCCTCCTTCTAGATGTTGTTTCTGTGAAGGTGTTCTCTACGTTCCAAGGGGCCACGGTCAGTTCACTTACACCCCCCTCCTTCTAGATGTTGTTTCTGTGAAGGTGTTCTCTAAGTTCCAAGGGGCCACGGTCAGTTCACTTACACCCCCCCCCCCTCCTTCTAGATGTTGTTTCTGTGAAGGTGTTCTCTAAGTTCCAAGGGGCCACGGTCAGTTCACTTACACCCCCCCCCCCTCCTTCTAGATGTTGTTTCTGTGAAGGTGTTCTCTAAGTTCCAAGGGGCCACGGTCAGTTCACTTACACCCCCCCCTCCTTCTAGATGTTGTTTCTATGAAGGTGTTCTCTAAGTTCCAAGGGGCCACGGTCAGTTCACTTACACCCCCCCTCCTTCTAGATGTTGTTTCTGTGAAGGTGTTCTCTAAGTTCCAAGGGGCCACGGTCAGTTCACTTACACCCCCCCTCCTTCTAGATGTTGTTTCTGTGAAGGTGTTCTCTAAGTTCCAAGGGGCCACGGTCAGTTCACTTACACCCCCCTCCTTCTAGATGTTGTTTCTGTGAAGGTGTTCTCTACGTTCCAAGGGGCCATGGTCAGTTCACTTACACCCCCCTCCTTCTAGATGTTGTTTCTGTGAAGGTGTTCTCTACGTTCCAAGGGGCCACGGTCAGTTCACTTACACCCCCCTCCTTCTAGATGTTGTTTCTGTGAAGGTGTTCTCTACGTTCCAAGGGGCCACGGTCAGTTCACTTACACCCCCCCCCCCTCCTTCTAGATGTTGTTTCTGTGAAGGTGTTCTCTAAGTTCCAAGGGGCCACGGTCAGTTCACTTACACCCCCACCCCTCCTTCTAGATGTTGTTTCTGTGAAGGTGTTCTCTAAGTTCCAAGGGGCCACGGTCAGTTCACTTACACCCCCCTCCTTCTAGATGCTGTTTCTGTGAAGGTGTTCTCTACGTTCCAAGGGGCCACGGTCAGTTCACTTACACCCCCCCCCCCCCCCTTCTAGATGTTGTTTCTGTGAAGGTGTTCTCTACGTTCCAAGGGGCCACGGTCAGTTCACTTTACACCCCCCCCCCTCCTTCTAGATGTTGTTTCTGTGAAGGTGTTCTCTAAGTTCCAAGGGGCCACGGTCAGTTCACTTACACCCCCCTCCTTCTAGATGTTGTTTCTGTGAAGGTGTTCTCTAAGTTCCAAGGGGCCACGGTCAGTTCACTTACACCCCCCCTCCTTCTAGATGTTGTTTCTGTGAAGGTGTTCTCTAAGTTCCAAGGGGCCACGGTCAGTTCACTTACACCCCCCTCCTTCTAGATGTTGTTTCTGTGAAGGTGTTCTCTACGTTCCAAGGGGCCACGGTCAGTTCACTTACACCCCCCCCTCCTTCTAGATGTTGTTTCTGTGAAGGTGTTCTCTAAGTTCCAAGGGGCCACGGTCAGTTCACTTACACCCCCACCCCTCCTTCTAGATGTTGTTTCTGTGAAGGTGTTCTCTAAGTTCCAAGGGGCCACGGTCAGTTCACTTACACCCCCCCCTCCTTCTAGATGTTGTTTCTGTGAAGGTGTTCTCTAAGTTCCAAGGGGCCACGGTCAGTTCACTTACACCCCCCCCCTCCTTCTAGATGTTGTTTCTGTGAAGGTGTTCTCTAAGTTCCAAGGGGCCACGGTCAGTTCACTTACACTCCCCCCTCCTTCTAGATGTTGTTTCTGTGAAGGTGTTCTCTAAGTTCCAAGGGGCCACGGTCAGTTCACTTACACCCCCCCTCCTTCTAGATGTTGTTTCTGTGAAGGTGTTCTCTAAGTTCCAAGGGGCCACGGTCAGTTCACTTACACCCCCACCCCTCCTTCTAGATGTTGTTTCTGTGAAGGTGTTCTCTAAGTTCCAAGGGGCCACGGTCAGTTCACTTACACCCCCCCCCTCCTTCTAGATGTTGTTTCTGTGAAGGTGTTCTCTACGTTCCAAGGGGCCACGGTCAGTTCACTTACACCCCCCCCCCCTCCTTCTAGATGTTGTTTCTGTGAAGGTGTTCTCTACGTTCCAAGGGGCCACGGTCAGTTCACTTACACCCCCCTCCTCCTTCTAGATGTTGTTTCTGTGAAGGTGTTCTCTAAGTTCCAAGGGGCCACGGTCAGTTCACTTCCACTCCCCCCTCCTTCTAGATGTTGTTTCTGTGAAGGTGTTCTCTAAGTTCCAAGGGGCCACGGTCAGTTCACTTACACCCCCCTCCTTCTAGATGTTGTTTCTGTGAAGGTGTTCTCTAAGTTCCAAGGGGCCACGGTCAGTTCACTTACACCCCCCCTCCTTCTATATGTTGTTTCTGTGAAGGTGTTCTCTAAGTTCCAAGGGGCCACGGTCAGTTCACTTACACCCCCCCTCCTCCTCCTCCTTCCACCCGTGTGCTCGCTCGGGGAATGTAGAATAGAACAACAAATCGGTGGTTTTCCTTTTTAACTTTGGGCAACTAGCGTGTGTAATGTCTACATCATTCTCTTGCACCAAGGCATTGGCAGTAATTTAAAATATATGTATAAATATATGTATAATTAATACAAAAGTGGACACTAATTGTCGTACTTGTAATGCGCTACCTACAGCTCTCGCAGGTTTATTATTCGTCAGTGAGCCTCCACAACCCATAACTTCGTCGTATCGACACAAAAGATACATTCCGCCTCCACAGGCGAAGTCTGTGTCGTATCGAGGAGAAGAGATGGGAGTAAATAATTAAAACTTGTCACATGGCTTATCAGGGCGAGCGGGGCGGGGGGAGCGGCAGTGAATGAAAGTGACCCTGGGCTGAGATGAGCGAGCAGGAGTGAGGATTAGCTGTGACACCCTGTCACTGACGGGTATCGGGTGGCGGACTGCTTCACGCTGTGGATACCTACACCCGCTTTCAGGCCGATACACATACCCTGTTTGTTGTGCAGGAGTGAAACCACAGGTGAGGGAATCAGGTGTGCTTTCTTTCGGATGCACGGACAGTTGAGGCTACATCTGGCCGCTTCTGGGTAGAATATACCTGCGCAGTTTCAGCGGCACAGACGACGCACTGCATATTATTCATGCCGCGATAGGGATTATGACGAGTACTTGGCCTGTTTTCCTTTCATGCAACGTGTAGCGGGCTGGGATAAGCTGCAGTGCGTCGTCGGTCCTGCTGAAGTTGCATATGTGAGCGGAGCCCCTTATTAGTTCATATGAGCTACTGATTTCTGTGTGTGTAAGGGGGGGGGGGACTGCGAGGGATGATATACTAGCACGCGTCAAGCTGCGCTTTGCAGAAGTTGACAACGTCTGTAAGCTACAGAGTCTTTCAAGCAAGCAATCCCAGTTTTCTGGTTGCTGACTAGCCCTCTCTCGATCAAATACTCATTTCTCTGGTCTGACGTTTGAAGTGACGAGAGTTCGCACAGCAAGAAGCTGCAAACGAACAATATATTTAGAACACTTTTTGTGTGTGTCATATACTCGTACTGCTTCATATTCAGTCTGTAGGTCTATTTTTTTTTAAAGAAATATACTGTGGTAAATGTTTTAACTCATAGCGCTTCGGAAATTGAGAACTCGATTGATTCCCATGCCTGTGACTGTGGAATCTGCGTTGAAAAGAAAGTTATTAGGGGGTTGGATGATGGGGCGAAGACCTCGTGTTGTGTGATTGTTGCGGATGATTGACAACTCACCTTCCTGCACCGTCGTTTTTCACCAAGTGTGGCCGAATCCAGAACGCCCACATCTGTGGAGAGGTCAGTGACCGCTGGACACCAGATTTCAAAGGAGAACTTACCTTTGAATGACCAATCTTATGTCAGTGTCATACTGCATGCTGGTATGCGGTTTTGTTTTTGGAAAAATAAATAGTAATTTACCCAAAACGAAATTAATACGATCAGTACAGTAAATACAGACATTTGAAGGAAACACTCACAGACGTACAGAGAAATAGAAAGAGAGAGAGAGAGAGAGAAAGAGAGAGAGAGAGAGAGAGAGAGAGAGAGAGAGAGAGAGAGAGAGAGAGAGAGAGAGAGAGAGAGAGCGCACCCCCTCCCAACACCCGCACACACACGTAACCAGACACAGAATAATCGTTCCAATGTGTTCCAAGTTCAAACACAGATGATCCATTTATCATTACTCGAAGTGCAATAATAAACTCAAAGAGGGAGAGAACTCAGAACTCAGAACTCAGAACTTTATTACATAAGGATAAAGGTTTTAGGCTTAGCCTAATCTTCCAACCTGTCCTTGGAACATATATAAAGAATAATTGTAAACAAAAACAAAGACTGCGCACATACCTCATCAAAGTATTAAACTAATAAAACATCAAAATAATGGTCGAGTATAAACATACAAAATATTGGACTCACAAAGTCATATAAAACAAAACCAAATACAAACAAACGTAAATGTTTTTTACATTTCTTAAAAAAGTACAGCAATGTATTGCCGAACAGGGCCATGTATACAGGCAGCTAAAGTTTCAAGAAGAAGGGGGAGGGGGACGAGGGATTACACATTCAGATTAACTACATATACAATATTTAAAAAACAAACAAACACTTAAGAGCATTGCATACATTATCCGAGTACACAATGGAAACTAAACATCAGGGACAGTTTATAGTGTGATCAAATGTGTGTGCAACTGCCTTTTAAAGGCCTTTAATGATGCGGATCGTTTGATTTCTATTGGCAAAAAATTCCACAGAGATGATCCTGAAAAAGCTAAGCTGGATTTATAAAGATCTATACGAGGAATTGGAGGAAGTAAATTTTGAGACCCATACCTCTTCGTAACATGTGTAAAATAGGATTGCACATAACTGGGCACATCACCATGAACTAATTTATACATAAAGACAGCCTTATTGTATGCAAGGTGGGTTTTTAGGGGAAGGAAATTAAGGCTGTTTAACTTCATTTCTGTAGACATGTGCGATTCATACATGATAAGTTTTGCAGCACGACGGTACAAAGAATTGAGTTTCAATAAGTGAACATCACTGCAGCCATCCCACAATGTCGAAGCAAAATTAATATGAGGCATTATGTGAGCATGAACGAACATTTTTAATGTTTCAGACTTCGCGTAATGTTTGAGTTTTGACAACAAATACAAATTCCTTGATAACACTTTGCAGAGGTTGCTTATGTGTGTTTGCCATTTCATTTCTTCATCGACAGTTACACCAAGTATGCGATGTTCTTTAACTTGCTGTATTTGAGTTGTACCTAAGGACAGTTGTAATTTAAGAGGACTTATCTGATGCTTTTGTCTTGTGGTAATAACAATGCTTTTAGTTTTTTCTGGGTGCAGTATCATCGCATTTGATGTGCACCATTTCGCAACTTCGTCCAAAGTGTTCTTCAGGGAAGAATTTACTGATTCCAACGAGGTGTTACTGGTATGAATAGACGAATCGTCTGCAAAAAACTCGCATTTGACTTTATCATCCGATACATGTAAAGGCAAATCATTAACGTAAATACAAAAGAGAATAGGTCCCAATACAGACCCTTGAGGGACGCCATGTTTTACTAGTGCAGTAGACGAATTCTGGCATTGTAGAGTGACATATTGTGTCCGGTCAGCAAGATACGATTTAAAGAAGTCACAGACCGAATCGTTTCTCAAATAATAGTGTAATTTTTTCAACAATATGGAATGATCGACTAAGTCAAATGCTTTCTTAAAATCCAAAAACAATGCTCCTGTAACTTCAGACTTGTTCATTGCTGACAGCCAAGCTTCACAGAGAGACGTAAGAGCTGTGTGGCAAGAATGCTTGGACCGAAAACCGGATTGAAACTGATGGAACAAATTTTGTTCTTCTATGTAAGCAAGAAGATGCTTGTGCACATGCCGTTCTAATGGTTTTGACAAAACAGGCAGCAAAGAAATGGGTCTAAAATTACTTGGGTCTGAGAGATCTTTACATTTGGGAAGGGGTATGACTTTGGCGCTTTTCAATTTAGACGGAAAAAAGTTCTGCTCAATACTAAGGTTATATACGAACGTGAGCGAATCCACAATATACGGTAGAGAAAGCTTCAATAACTTCACGGGTATTTTATCAGGACCCATGGACTTTTTATTCTCCAGGTTTTCAATAAATGTTCCGACCTCATGAACTGCAATCGGAGGAATGATAAACGCTTCATTGTTTATTCTGTTCCGCTGACAGTATTCGTCCAATTTTTCAAAACAGTTATCTGTACCCGGAGAATATGTTTCTGCCACAGAAGCCTTCAATTTATCCGCTAAAGATATAAAATGATTATTAAATTCTTCCGCAGATAGTTTTGTTAGATTAGCAGTTGACTTTTTCCTAGATTTATCAAGGATTTCATTTACTGCCCGCCAAATTGTTGCAGTATCTTTCTTATCGGAAATCAATTTATCAAAGTAACCGGTTTTTGATTGTCTCACTCGGTTTAACACCTCATTCCTCTGCTGTTTATATTCGTCTGTCATCTTATTTTCCTTGAAATAATCTCTCAGTGCCATCGCCTCTATAATATCTGATGTTAACCAAGGCGGAAGTCTGGCATGTTTTACTCTATGCTGACGCAGGGGCACGTGCTTATCTATAATTGTGCTTAAAATGCTATACAATTGATCAAAAGCATCCTCTGCAAGACTGAAATCAAAAACGCTCTGAAATGGAGCTTCACTAAGATCACGAAAAAATGCAGACTCATCAAAATGTCTAAAACTTCTGTATTCTATGGTCGTGTGGCCTTTTGGTCCTGATTTAGGCAAGCGCATAGAGACCGAACAAAAAATAGGCCTATGATCGCTGATACTGGAATTGGACACATACACATTTGAAACAATCTTCTTATTATCAGTATATATATGATCAATAAGAGTTGCAGTTGTGTCTGTTATTCTTGTTGGGTTCAGAACCAGTTGATGAAGACCTAATAAAGTTGTTGTTGAATTCCATACTGTTTGAGGCTTATTCAAATTAATATTAAAATCTCCAAGCAATAAAATATCTTTATTGCGTGATTTGACTTTATCCATCATCTGAATGAAATATTCTGACCAAATCGACGTTTCGGCAGGGTTACGATATATATAACCTATGAGTAGAGGCGAGGTTTTACAGTTTTTTACTTCAATCCAAATGCACTCAATATTGTCGTCCTCTAAATCAGTTCTTCGTGTTGCACATTCAGAAATTGATTCATGAATATAGACTGCAATGCCTGTCTGATTCTTCCTTGCGCTGTCGCGTCGCAAAACAGAGTATTGGGAAATGTAAATCAAGTTATCGGCAATTCTCGAGTCGAGCCGTGTTTCGCTCATCCCAAAAACATGAACTGGCTGTGAGCCTTGGTTTAGCAGCACGCATATATCAGGCACTTTGTTAACGAGATGATAGACATTAAGATGTCCAACCTGGAGAGTGTGTTTTGACACGTTTGAATTCATAATAATTATAATAAACAAAATTATTATCAACAACCAAAAATCTGAGAACAAATTAAACAGAGATTAAATCAATGAACAAACACGGAGAAAAAATAATGCACAAAAGAGCAAAAAGTGAAACAAACAAGTTACAATTTCAGTAACTGTCTAACTTAACGGAAAAGTCAAGTGAGAAGTAGTAAATCGGAATTTAAAAAAAAAAAAAAAAAAATCTGCGAAATGTTATAAGCGTTCGATGCACAGCAATTATAAATGTACCTGCCAGCACTGCACTCATACACACACAGAATATGATAAAATCAAATTAAACAGTTCGAACAGGGATGAACGATACGCTAAATTAAATCCCCACAACGCTAACACGATTTCACTTTCTTTAAGCAGAGGCATTCATAGTCTCTCCGCAAACGGGTTTGAATCAAAGATTAACACACACAAGGAAGAAACACACGCGTGTTTGGATGCAGATGTTTTCACAGTGTTTAAAGCAGCAGAATACTTGGGGGGTCGTGGACAAAATTAACACAATGTCTGGAGGTGTTGAACGACATAGTTAATAGTTATGAAATCACATCCGCGAAATCACACTCGTTTAGGTACACTCATTAGTGTACTTACCGTTACATGAGTTTAGACACCGCAATTGATAAAATACACACTCACACATACACACATACACTCATGAGAGAGAGAGAGAGAGAGAGAGAGAGAGAGAGAGAGAGAGAGAGAGAGAGACACACACACACACACACACACACACACACACACATACACACGCAAACACACACGCACACGAGCGCACACACGCTGTTTAATGTATTGTTATTTTTTACTGTTTCGTTTAGAAAGCGCTCACTCCATATGTACATATACATTAGTATGACAGACGGTATGTCACTCTTTGTTACCGATGTATTCATTGCTCATGACTTCTGTCAGCAGTGACAGTCACACGGCACCGCCCAGCACTTACCTGGGACAGAAACAAACTCTGGTTCTGGTGTGTGATTTCTTCATTTTCTACGCTTCATACTAGCTAAAACTAAAGCCACTTCCATCGCTGTTGTTGACTTATATCTTAAACAGTGATAGTACAATTACTGCGTACGGTTCGTTTTGATGTTGTTGTTTTTCTACCACGGTTTCATTTCTCCACTTCATCGAAACAGGTGGACCTGCAACATTAAAGTGAACACATCCACAAACACTGGATTAAGATTTTATTTCGTAACACTAATTTGTTTTGACCACAGTGCTGTTTCTCGAATTCATTGTGTGCAAATTAACGTTAGCACATCTAAAGCTATACGTGCACAATACATGTTTCTCCCTTTATTTACTTGTTCAGTCCGATCATGGCGGCGTTTCTCAAAATTGCAAAATAAATTGCAGATCCGCAAATGTGAGCACATCTCCAATTACTACGTAGGCAGTTTATTGACCGCCACGTATTTACCTTGACCACAGTGACGTTTGGAAAAGTTGAGTGAATTAAGTGGAGGTGTGTAAATATTAGCACCAGCCATTTCCTCAAGTTGTGTGTCTTCACTGTGGACACTGTACATGGAGACAACAGGGGCAGCACAAAGTGATTGCTTGGTGCTATACGCTCTGCGCACCATCGTAGTGGCGGAAATGTTTGGACTTTCAACAACCCTCAACAGTCACCTTCGTGTTCACTTTGACTGGAGGGGGAGGAGGGTGGGGCGAGGGGAAAGGTGTGATCAGGAGCAGGGAATGCTTGACTGTTCAAGGAGTCGTGGACATTTCACTTGAACATTTGCAATGAGGGATGGTTAGAGGGCTGGTCAGCTTTACTAGTATTCTAACACACAGAACTGACCCGTAACGGTGTTCACACGCGAAGTACTAATGCTGTAAATACCGATGGCTCTGCCTCGTATAACAGAATAACATGCCATGACGGTGTTCGTGCGCAAAGAAATAGTGAAGTCACTTGAGTCACTGCTGATGGTCTTTGTTTCTGCGTATCTGCCTTGACTGTGTTTTCGAGTACGCGGGTTCCGAGCCGGACTGAATGTGTAGCACCAGCGAACTCCAAGAAGAAGAAGAAGAGTACGCGGGTTCACGAGAACCTCTTTAACATACTGATCGTTCCACGCAGACGCTCATCCAACGCATTCTCTTATCAGCTTGGACAGTGACACCTTCTAGCCTCTCACACAGACGTGAACTTGGCGACTTTGAGTCACAGTTGTGTATATAGGGACACATACTGCTAACTTCATTAGCCGGTCAGTGAGTGGACAGTGTGACCCTGGGCAGGTCAAGCGGGTACCATTACCAGAAACATCTCCCTCGTCTCATCGTCCAACACGGCGAACCAGGAAGGACACATAACCAGCCATGTAAAAGTAAGTCAAGTACTGGTGCCTCCAACTTTTTAACGTGTTGTACGCGTAAAGACAATGTTTATTACTTTTGGGTCATATTTTGTGAATGTCATGGACAGTGTGGCAGATTCTGCTCTTTATTGACTGCAGTTGGCTGCACAGTCAATGTTTTTGAAGTGAGCTGTTTACCGAACATCGTGCTGTATGTCTTCCCCCTTTGAACTATGCAGAACATTTCTATGAAGATGGTCATGTGAATGAATTCTGTTGTTACAGATCGTAGTGTGTTTTTGTCTTTTATTGAAACAAGTTTTGCCTTCTTGCCTCTGCTTCGGTTCAAAGTATTGATCTCTTCAGTGTCTGCAAACGAATTTGCACTGCTTTTTATCGTGTTTCTTTGTTTACCTCTGGTCGATGGTACGGCCGTTTATTGGAGTTAAGTGTTCGTGCTTTTTATCGTGTTTCTTTGTTTCTTTGTTTACCTCTGGTCGATGGTACGGCCGTTTATTGGAGTTAAGTGTTCGTGCTTTTTATAGTGTTTCTTTGTTTACCTCTGGTCGATGGTACGGCCGTTTATTGGAGTTAAGTGTTCGTGCTTTTCTGTCGTGGACCTTTATGTTTGGGTGAAATGTGCCCGTTACCAAGGTCCTGCGCTGGTTTTCGTCTTGTCATTCCTGATCTGTGTCCATTGGCAGTGCTCATTTGCTATCTTCTGTGTCGGCTTTCCCGATCGATCAGAGCTCTAGGCTGCTGTAGCGACACTGTGACCATATTTATGTCTAGGCTGCTGTAGCGACACTGTGACCATATTTATGTCTAGGCTGCTGTAGCGACACTGTGACCATATTTATGTCTAGGCTGCTGTAGCGACACTGTGACCATATTTATGTCTAGGCTGCTGTAGCGACACTGTGACCATATTTATGTCTAGGCTGCTGTAGCGACACTGTGACCATATTTATGTCTAGGCTGCTGTAGCGACACTGTGACCATATTTATGTCTAGGCTGCTGTAGCGACACTGTGACCATATTTATGTCTAGGCTGCTGTAGCGACACTGTGACCATATTTATGTCTAGGCTGCTGTAGCGACACTGTGACCATATTTATGTCTAGGCTGCTGTAGCGACACTGTGACCATATTTATGTCTTGCTTGATTGTCTTGTTGCCCATTTATCTGACTCTGTGTCTCTGCCGGCATGAGAGGCTGACCTCCACCCCAGTCCCCCCATACCACCCCCACCCCAGTCCCCCCATAACACCTCCACCCCAGTCCCCCCATACCACCCCCACCCCAGTCCCCCCATACCACCTCCACCCCAGTCCCCCCATACCACCTCCACCCCAGTCCCCCCATACCACCCCCACCCCAGTCCCCCCATACCACCCCCACCCCAGTCCCCCCATACCACCCCCACCCCGTCAGCGTCAACTCCTGTCCGAGTGCTGTCTCTCCGGACTGTCCAGTCTCTCGTGGACCTGCTACTGACCGCGGTGCTGTCTCTCCGGACTGTCCAGTCTCTCGTGGACCTGCTACTGACCGCGGTGCTGTCTCTCCGGACTGTCCAGTCTCTCGTGGACCTGCTACTGACCGCGGTGCTGTCTCTCCGGACTGTCCAGTCTCTCGTGGACCTGCTACTGACCGCGGTGCTGTCTCTCCGGACTGTCCAGTCTCTCGTGGACCTGCTACTGACCGCGGTGCTGTCTCTCCGGACTGTCCAGTCTCTCGTGGACCTGCTACTGACCGCGGTGCTGTCTCTCCGGACTGTCCAGTCTCTCGTGGACCTGCTACTGACCGCGGTGCTGTCTCTCCGGACTGTCCAGTCTCTCGTGGACCTGCTACTGACCGCGGTGCTGTCTGCTTGTAGGGCACTGTTCTGCTCTGTAGCTGATTGTGTGTCCGCTGTCCGAGTCTCGTTCTCTCCGGACCTTCCACAGTTTCACAGTTGTCTGCTGCTGACCGCGATGTTGCTGCTCTGTAGCTGCCTGCATGTTCACTGTCCAGTTCTCTTCTCTCCGGACTGTCCAGTCTACCAGAAGCTTGTGACCGCGTTGTTGTCTGCTTGGTTCACACTTTGATGTCTTGTGCTTGCTTGTACATGTATGTCCACTGTCCAGTTCTCTCCTCTCCGGACTGTCCAGTCTACCAGAAGCTTCTGACCGCGTTGTTGTCTGCTTGGTTCACACTTTGATGTCTTGTGCTTGCTTGTATGTCCAGTGTCCAGCTATCTTCTCTCCGGACCGTCCAGTCTCACAGCGGCTGCCACTGACCGCGGGGTTGCTGCCAGGCTCGCACTGTGCTGCTCTGTGTGTCCGCTGTCCAGTGCGATCTTTGCTCTCTGCGGCCACCGTCCTCTGCTCTGCAAATCTTGGCACTCTCCTCACATTTCTCCTCTATTTTTTACTCCCCTCCTATCTTAGCCGTGATGATAACCCTGTTTCTCTCTGCGTGGCTCTGTCATCTATCTGTCTGTCTGCATGTCTCTCTCTCTCTCTCTCTCTCTCTCTCTCTCTCTCTCTCTCTCTCTCTCTCTCTCTCTCTCTCTCTCTCTCTTTGGACTGAGACACTTCCCCCCCCCCCACCTCTCCCGTGTGAAAAAATATACATGAGCTTCTGCCTTGATGTGAACTTGAATAATTCAACGAACGACAACACCGTCACTCTGAAGCAGGATCGTCTCTTTTTGTTTGTCCGCAATTTTACTTTGTGTGTCTTTCTTCCTCACCCTCAGCGGGCGAAGAGGTGTCCAGTCAGAATTGACTCAATGAACTTCCTGCTTGGTCTCCTTTCCATCTCTTTCTGCACCCCCCCCCCCCCCCCTGTTGACATGTCTCTCCGTCTCTATGTGTCCTTTTGATAGGTTGTGAAATATGTCACTTCATTCGTTAGAGATATCTGCAAATACTTTCGCCCCTCACCTGCTATCAGTCCGCTACAACCGTACAGATAGGTTGACGGAGGTGCGACTTGCACAAGGTACCACCACCCTCGTCACCCATCTCATCGTGAACTCCTGTGCTCTTCTCTCGCCTGCTCGCTTTCCATGCAACGGTACAGGTAGCTGGTAGCAAGGAATGTACAATATATTTTCACCTGCTCGCTTGCCGCTACTACCTTGAAATAAATGTAGCAGTACAGGTAAATGTCAATACAGGATCTACAATCGTCACTCCTTTTGCTCAATGACCTTCAGTGCCCCGTCCCCTCCATAAGGGCGTGCTACACGATTCAGCTTTGCTGCATTCGACTAGCTGTTCGTGACTGTCGCGTGAAAGTTGGTGCAACTTTCGATCGTCAGCTGCATGTTACAGTGTACACAACTTCCCTGAGTCGTGTATTAAACGTGATCTGCATTGTCCAGTCAGGTGGGGTGCCCGGTAGCTCAGTTGGTAGAGCACTGGACTTGTGATCGGAAGGTCGCAGGTTCGCATCCGGGCCGGGACGGACACGGGTCAACTGTATGTGCAGACCCAGAGACGGAAGCCATGTCCCACCCCCGTGTCACCACAATGGCACGTAAAAGATCTGGGTCATTCTGCCACAAGTGCAGATGGCTGATACCACCTAAACACGCATACACTTGTGTATCTCGTCAAAAGCCGCGAGGGCGTAAAACTCAAATCATATAACCCATATCTTGTCCTTAAGAGGCGAAATATTCTCTCTTTCCTTCCTACAGTCAGGTGTTTTTATATTTAGTCAAGTTTTGACTAAATATTTTAACATCGAGGGGGAATCGAAACGAGGGTCGTGGTGTATGTGCGTGTGTGCGTGTGTGTGTGTGTCTGTGTGTGTGTGTGTGTAGAGCGATTCAGACTAAACTACTGGACCGATCTTTATGAAATTTGACATGAGAGTTCCTGGGTATGAAATCCCCGAACGTTTTTTTCATTTTTTTGATAAATGTCTTTGATGACGTCATATCCGGCTTTTCGTGAAAGTTGAGGCGGCACTGTCACGCCCTCATTTTTCAACCAAATTGGTTGAAATTTTGGTCAAGTACTCTTCGACGAAGCCCGGGGTTCGGTATTGCATTTCAGCTTGGTGGCTTAAAAATTAATTAATGACTTTGGTCATTAAAAATCTCAAAATTGTAAAAAAAATTAAAAATTTATAAAACGATCCAAATTTACGTTTATCTTATTCTCCATCATTTGCTGATTCCAAAAACATATCAATATGTTATATTTGGATTAAAAACAAGCTCTGAAAATTAAATATATAAAAATTATTATCAAATTTTTTTTTTCGAAATCAATTTAAAAACACTTTCATCGTATTCCTTGTCGGTTCCTGATTCCAAAAATATATAGATATGATATGTTTGGATTAAAAACACGCTCAGAAAGTTAAAACGAAGAGAGGTACAGAAAAGCGTGCTATCCTTCTTAGCGCAACGAATACCCCGCTCTTCTTGTCAATTCCACGGGCACTGCCTTTGCCACGGGCGGTGGAGTGACGATGCTACGAGTATACGGTCTTGCTGCGTTCAGTTTCATTCTGTGAGTTCGACAGCTACTTGACTAAATATTGTATTTTCGCCTTACGCGACTTGTTTCTTTCTGTCTGTGAAACATTTTCTTGACTAAAGGATAGGGTGCGTTACGTATAGCCAATTCCATGCAGCAAAAATGAAGGATTGCATATTGTTTTGTGAGTATTGTTTAGAAAAACAAAAACAAGAAAAAAAACATTCCATGCAGCAAAAATGGATTTTGTAGCTAGCCGTTCACTTGTCTGTGCTGACATTTACATGCAGCAAAGCTGACTGGTGTAGTGATCTCTACAGCGTGCAGGCAATGTCACACGACATGTATCTTTCCCTTTAGTTATGTACCTTGCCCTTCAGTAAAGGCTTCACATGCAGTGTGCAGTCAATAATTCGCGACAAAGTTGCATGGTGTATCTCATCATGTAGTGAAGGCTTGCCAAGCACTGTGGTGTGCCGACACACTTGCCGCGGGCCGGGGCTCGGTGGACTGACGCCGCGCTGTTTGCTAAAGGGGGAGAGGTTCAAACACTGTCCAGCAGCCACCACCAATTATGTCCCCTGCGACATCGCCACTCCGAGTTCTGAGCATAATGCTCTCATGAGTGTTTGTGTGTGATTGGGGGGGGGGGGGGGAGTGGTGTTAAGGCAAGGTTGAGGGATATTGAATAGGGTTCCAGTTCAGTTCTCTTCTCTTCGGACCGCCCTGAGACGCACTGAAGACATGGCCCAGTCCAGGGGAGGCCCACGAGAAGCTCTGGGGGCCAGCAACGGCGGACTGCGCCCCACAGACCGGATTGAAGTGTCAGCATGTCTGGGAAGGCAGAAAAAGAAGAAGAATAGGGTTGGTTGGGCTGCAATGAGCGGCTTGAAGGGGTTGGGAAGATGTAAAAGTGTGATAGAGGTACGGTACAACTTTGGAAGGGGACTTTTAGGGGTAGGAATCAGTGAGGGCGAAAATGTGTTTGTGAATGGAATTCAAGGTTGTGTGAACAGTTATCAATGGCAACCTGAGTTGTTCTCTATCGCGCCCTCTTGTCCGGAGAAGTTACTTCTGCTCTTATATGCTTTTATATTTAGGGAGGCGGGCGGTTTGACTCTGCTTTTCACCTGGAAAAAAGAGTTGTCTCCTCATAGACGTCTGAAAGCTTCGTCGCGACATCGTGACAATTGCATAGTATGTAATGTCGGCAAAGCAAAAGCAAGAACAAGTCATTCTTGCAACTTTTTGGATCACATTTGTGGATTCGTTCTGCTGTCAATGTGAGAGTCCGCAAGCAGGACCTGCCATGTGCACACATCAATAGTCATGACAGATGACCTTCAGGGAATGTGCTCACATCAATAGTCATGACAGATGACCTTCAGGGAATGTGCTCCACATCAATAGTCATGACAGATGACCTTCAGGGAATTTGCACACATCAATAGTCATGACAGATGACCTTCAGGGAATGTGCTCCACATCAATAGTCATGACAGATGACCTTCAGGGAATGTGCTCCACATCAATAGTCATGACAGATGACCTTCAGGGAATGTGCTCCACATCAATAGTCATGACAGATGACCTTCAGGGAATGTGCACACATCAATAGTCATGACAGATGACCTTCAGGGAATGTGCACACATCAATAGTCATGACAGATGACCTTCAGGGAATGTGCACACATCAACAGTCATGACAGATGACCTTCAGGGAATGTGCTCACATCAATAGTCATGACAGATGACCTTCAGGGAATGTGCACACATCAATAGTCATGACAGATGACCTTCAGGGAATGTGCACACATCAATAGTCATGACAGATGACCTTCAGGGAATGTGCACACATCAATAGTCATGACAGATGACCTTCAGGGAATGTGCTCACATCAATAGTCATGACAGATGACCTTCAGGGAATGTGCACACATCAATAGTCATGACAGATGACCTTCAGGGAATGTGCACACATCAATAGTCATGACAGATGACCTTCAGGGAATGTGCTCCACATCAATAGTCATGACAGATGACCTTCACGGAATGTGCTCTACATCAATAGTCATGACAGATGACCTTCAGGGAATGTGCACACATCAATAGTCATGACAGATGACCTTCAGGGAATGTGCACACATCAATAGTCATGACAGATGACCTTCAGGGAATGTGCACACATCAATAGTCATGACAGATGACCTTCAGGGAATGTGCACACATCAATAGTCATGACAGATGACCTTCAGGGAATGTGCACACATCAATAGTCATGACAGATGACCTTCAGGGAATGTGCTCACATCAATAGTCATGACAGATGACCTTCAGGGAATGTGCTCCACATCAATAGTCATGACAGATGACCTTCAGGGAATGTGCACACATCAATAGTCATGACAGATGACCTTCAGGGAATGTGCTCCACATCAATAGTCATGACAGATGACCTTCAGGGAATGTGCACACATCAATAGTCATGACAGATGACCTTCAGGGAATGTGCTCCACATCAATAGTCATGACAGATGACCTTCAGGGAATGTGCACACATCAATAGTCATGACAGATGACCTTCAGGGAATGTGCTCCACATCAATAGTCATGACAGATGACCTTCAGGGAATGTGCACACATCAATAGTCATGACAGATGACCTTCAGGGAATGTGCACACATCAATAGTCATGACAGATGACCTTCAGGGAATGTGCACACATCAATAGTCATGACAGATGACCTTCAGGGAATGTGCACACATCAATAGTCATGACAGATGACCTTCAGGGAATGTGCACACATCAATAGTCATGACAGATGACCTTCAGGGAATGTGCTCACATCAATAGTCATGACAGATGACCTTCAGTGAATGTGCTCACATCAATAGTCATGACAGATGACCTTCAGGGAATGTGCACACATCAATAGTCATGACAGATGACCTTCAGGGAATGTGCACACATCAATAGTCATGACAGATGACCTTCAGGGAATGTGCTCACATCAATAGTCATGACAGATGACCTTCAGGGAATGTGCTCCACATCAATAGTCATGACAGATGACCTTCAGGGAATGTGCACACATCAATAGTCATGACAGATGACTTTCAGGGAATGTGCTCCACATCAATAGTCATGACAGATGACCTTCAGGGAATGTGCACACATCAATAGTCATGACAGATGACCTTCAGGGAATGTGCACACATCAATAGTCATGACAGATGACCTTCAGGGAATGTGCACACATCAATAGTCATGACAGATGACCTTCAGGGAATGTGCACACATCAATAGTCATGACAGATGACCTTCAGGGAATGTGCACACATCAATAGTCATGACAGATGACCTTCAGGGAATGTGCTCACATCAATAGTCATGACAGATGACCTTCAGGGAATGTGCTCACATCAATAGTCATGACAGATGACCTTCAGTGAATGTGCTCACATCAATAGTCAAGACAGATGACCTTCAGGGAATGTGCACACATCAACAGTCATGACAGATGACCTTCAGGGAATGTGCTCCACATCAATAGTCATGACAGATGACCTTCAGGGAATGTGCACACATCAATAGTCATGACAGATGACCTTCAGGGAATGTGCTCCACAGTTCTTATCGTTATAATGAGAATCTTCTTCTTCTCTTCTTGTTTGCTCATGGGCTGAAACTCCCACGTTCACTCATGTTTTAGCGCAAGTGGATTTTTACGTGCATGACCGTTTTTATCCCGCCATTTAGGCAGCCATACGCCGCTTTCGGAGGAAGCATGGTGGGTATGTTCGTGTTTCCATAACCCACCGAACTCTGACATGGATTACAGGATCTTTTCCGTGCGTACTTGGTCTTGTGCTAGCGTGTACACACGAAGGGTGATAAGGCACTAGCAGGTCTGCACATAAGTTGATCTTGGAGATCGGAAAAATCTCCACCCTTAACCAACCAGGCGGCAGCGGCCTGGCTTTAAACTCACCACCTTCCGATTAGGAGGCCGATGTCTTTCCACTACGCCACTGCGCCCGTCTAATGAGAATAAATTGTGTTGTATAGCTTGTGCGTTTTTGCTGATTGGCTTCAATCCAGTTGCTGGTCATGTTTGTTGTTGTTAGTTGACTGGTTGTGTGTATTTACTGTGGTGGGTTTGTTGTTGTTAGTTGACTGGTTGTGTGTATTTACTGTGGTGGGTTTGTTGTTGTTAGTTGACTGGTTGTGTGTATTTACTGTGGTGGGTTTGTTGTTCTTAGTTGACTGGGTGTGTGTATTTACTGTGGCGGGTTTGTTGTTCTTAGTTCACTGGGTGTGTGTATTTACTGTGGTGGGTTTGTTGTTCTTAGTTCACTGGGTGTGTGTATTTACTGTGGTGGGTTTGTTGTTGTTAGTTGACTGGGTGTGTGTATTTAATGTGGTGGGTTTGTTGTTCTTAGTTGACTGGTTGTGTGCATTTACTGTGGTGGGTTTGTTGTTGTCAGTTGACTGGTTGTGTGTATTTACTGTGGTGGGTTTGTTGTTGTTAGTTGACTGGTTGTGTGTATTTACTGTGGTGGGTTTGTTGTTGTTAGTTGACTGGTTGTGTGTATTTACTGTGGTGGGTTTGTTGTTGTTAGTTGACTGGTTGTGTGTATTTACTGTGGTGGGTTTGTTGTTCTTAGTTCACTGGTTGTGTGTATTTACTGTGGTGGGTTTGTTGTTGTTAGTTGACTGGTTGTGTGTATTTACTGTGGTGGGTTTGTTGTTGTTAGTTGACTGGTTGTGTGTATTTACTGTGGTGGGTTTGTTGTTGTTAGTTGACTGGTTGTGTGTATTTACTGTGGTGGGTTTGTTGTTGTTAGTTGACTGGTTGTGTGTATTTACTGTGGTGGGTTTGTTGTTGTTAGTTGACTGGTTGTGTGTATTTACTGTGGTGGGTTTGTTGTTGTTAGTTGACTGGTTGTGTGTATTTACTGTGGTGGGTTTGTTGTTGTTAGTTGACTGGTTGTGTGTATTTACTGTGGTGGGTTTGTTGTTCTTAGTTCACTGGTTGTGTGTATTTACTGTGGTGGGTTTGTTGTTGTTAGTTGACTGGTTGTGTGTATTTACTGTGGTGGGTTTGTTGTTGTTAGTTGACTGGTTGTGTGTATTACTGTGGTGGGTTTGTTGTTGTTAGTTGACTGGTTGTGTGTATTTACTGTGGTGGGTTTGTTGTTGTTAGTTGACTGGTTGTGTGTATTTACTGTGGTGGGTTTGTTGTTGTTAGTTGACTGGTTGTGTGTATTTACTGTGGTGGGTTTGTTGTTGTTAGTTGACTGGTTGTGTGTATTTACTGTGGTGGGTTTGTTGTTGTTAGTTGACTGGTTGTGTGTATTTACTGTGGTGGGTTTGTTGTTGTTAGTTGACTGGTTGTGTGTATTACTGTGGTGGGTTTGTTGTTGTTAGTTGACTGGTTGTGTGTATTTACTGTGGTGGGTTTGTTGTTGTTAGTTGACTGGTTGTGTGTATTTACTGTGGTGGGTTTGTTGTTGTTAGTTGACTGGTTGTGTGTATTTACTGTGGTGGGTTTGTTGTTGTTAGTTGACTGGTTGTGTGTATTTACTGTGGTGGGTTTGTTGTTGTTAGTTGACTGGTTGTGTGTATTTACTGTGGTGGGTTTGTTGTTGTTAGTTGACTGGTTGTGTGTATTACTGTGGTGGGTTTGTTGTTGTTAGTTGACTGGTTGTGTGTATTTACTGTGGTGGGTTTGTTGTTGTTAGTTGACTGGTTGTGTGTATTTACTGTGGTGGGTTTGTTGTTGTTAGTTGACTGGTTGTGTGTATTTACTGTGGTGGGTTGTTGTTGTTAGTTGACTGGTTGTGTGTATTTACTGTGGTGGGTTTGTTGTTGTTAGTTGACTGGTTGTGTGTATTTACTGTGGTGGGTTTGTTGTTGTTAGTTGACTGGTTGTGTGTATTTACTGTGGTGGGTTTGTTGTTGTTAGTTGACTGGTTGTGTGTATTTACTGTGGTGGGTTTGTTGTTGTTAGTTGACTGGTTGTGTGTATTTACTGTGGTGGGTTTGTTGTTGTTAGTTGACTGGTTGTGTGTATTTACTGTGGTGGGTTTGTTGTTGTTAGTTGACTGGTTGTGTGTATTTACTGTGGTGGGTTTGTTGTTGTTAGTTGACTGGTTGTGTGTATTTACTGTGGTGGGTTTGTTGTTGTTAGTTGACTGGTTGTGTGTATTTACTGTGGTGGGTTTGTTGTTGTTAGTTGACTGGTTGTGTGTATTACTGTGGTGGGTTTGTTGTTGTTAGTTGACTGGTTGTGTGTATTTACTGTGGTGGGTTTGTTGTTGTTAGTTGACTGGTTGTGTGTATTTACTGTGGTGGGTTTGTTGTTGTTAGTTGACTGGTTGTGTGTATTTACTGTGGTGGGTTTGTTGTTGTTAGTTGACTGGTTGTGTGTATTTACTGTGGTGGGTTTGTTGTTGTTAGTTGACTGGTTGTGTGTATTTACTGTGGTGGGTTTGTTGTTGTTAGTTGACTGGTTGTGTGTATTTACTGTGGTGGGTTTGTTGTTGTTAGTTGACTGGTTGTGTGTATTTACTGTGGTGGGTTTGTTGTTGTTAGTTGACTGGTTGTGTGTATTTACTGTGGTGGGTTTGTTGTTGTTAGTTGACTGGTTGTGTGTATTTACTGTGGTGGGTTTGTTGTTGTTAGTTGACTGGTTGTGTGTATTTACTGTGGTGGGTTTGTTGTTGTTAGTTGACTGGTTGTGTGTATTTACTGTGGTGGGTTTGTTGTTGTTAGTTGACTGGTTGTGTGTATTTACTGTGGTGGGTTTGTTGTTGTTAGTTGACTGGTTGTGTGTATTTACTGTGGTGGGTTTGTTGTTGTTAGTTGACTGGTTGTGTGTATTTACTGTGGTGGGTTTGTTGTTGTTAGTTGACTGGTTGTGTGTATTTACTGTGGTGGGGTTGTTGTTGTTAGTTGACTGGTTGTGTGTATTTACTGTGGTGGGTTTGTTGTTGTTAGTTGACTGGTTGTGTGTATTTACTGTGGTGGGTTTGTTGTTGTTAGTTGACTGGTTGTGTGTATTTACTGTGGTGGGTTTGTTGTTGTTAGTTGACTGGTTGTGTGTATTTACTGTGGTGGGTTTGTTGTTGTTAGTTGACTGGTTGTGTGTATTTACTGTGGTGGGTTTGTTGTTGTTAGTTGACTGGTTGTGTGTATTTACTGTGGTGGGTTTGTTGTTGTTAGTTGACTGGTTGTGTGTATTTACTGTGGTGGGTTTGTTGTTGTTAGTTGACTGGTTGTGTGTATTTACTGTGGTGGGTTTGTTGTTGTTAGTTGACTGGTTGTGTGTATTTACTGTGGTGGGTTTGTTGTTGTTAGTTGACTGGTTGTGTGTATTTACTGTGGTGGGTTTGTTGTTGTTAGTTGACTGGTTGTGTGTATTTACTGTGGTGGGTTTGTTGTTGTTAGTTGACTGGTTGTGTGTATTTACTGTGGTGGGTTTGTTGTTGTTAGTTGACTGGTTGTGTGTATTTACTGTGGTGGGTTTGTTGTTGTTAGTTGACTGGTTGTGTGTATTTACTGTGGTGGGTTTGTTGTTGTTAGTTGACTGGTTGTGTGTATTTACTGTGGTGGGTTTGTTGTTGTTAGTTGACTGGTTGTGTGTATTTACTGTGGTGGGTTTGTTGTTGTTAGTTGACTGGTTGTGTGTATTTACTGTGGTGGGTTTGTTGTTGTTAGTTGACTGGTTGTGTGTATTTACTGTGGTGGGTTTGTTGTTGTTAGTTGACTGGTTGTGTGTATTTACTGTGGTGGGTTTGTTGTTGTTAGTTGACTGGTTGTGTGTATTTACTGTGGTGGGTTTGTTGTTGTTAGTTGACTGGTTGTGTGTATTTACTGTGGTGGGTTTGTTGTTGTTAGTTGACTGGTTGTGTGTATTTACTGTGGTGGGTTTGTTGTTGTTAGTTGACTGGTTGTGTGTATTTACTGTGGTGGGTTTGTTGTTGTTAGTTGACTGGTTGTGTGTATTTACTGTGGTGGGTTTGTTGTTGTTAGTTGACTGGTTGTGTGTATTTACTGTGGTGGGTTTGTTGTTGTTAGTTGACTGGTTGTGTGTATTTACTGTGGTGGGTTTGTTGTTGTTAGTTGACTGGTTGTGTGTATTTACTGTGGTGGGTTTGTTGTTGTTAGTTGACTGGTTGTGTGTATTTACTGTGGTGGGTTTGTTGTTGTTAGTTGACTGGTTGTGTGTATTACTGTGGTGGGTTTGTTGTTGTTAGTTGACTGGTTGTGTGTATTTACTGTGGTGGGTTTGTTGTTGTTAGTTGACTGGTTGTGTGTATTTACTGTGGTGGGTTTGTTGTTGTTAGTTGACTGGTTGTGTGTATTTACTGTGGTGGGTTTGTTGTTGTTAGTTGACTGGTTGTGTGTATTTACTGTGGTGGGTTTGTTGTTGTTAGTTGACTGGTTGTGTGTATTTACTGTGGTGGGTTTGTTGTTGTTAGTTGACTGGTTGTGTGTATTTACTGTGGTGGGTTTGTTGTTGTTAGTTGACTGGTTGTGTGTATTTACTGTGGTGGGTTTGTTGTTGTTAGTTGACTGGTTGTGTGTATTTACTGTGGTGGGTTTGTTGTTGTTAGTTGACTGGTTGTGTGTATTTACTGTGGTGGGTTTGTTGTTGTTAGTTGACTGGTTGTGTGTATTTACTGTGGTGGGTTTGTTGTTGTTAGTTGACTGGTTGTGTGTATTTACTGTGGTGGGTTTGTTGTTGTTAGTTGACTGGTTGTGTGTATTTACTGTGGTGGGTTTGTTGTTGTTAGTTGACTGGTTGTGTGTATTTACTGTGGTGGGTTTGTTGTTGTTAGTTGACTGGTTGTGTGTATTTACTGTGGTGGGTTTGTTGTTGTTAGTTGACTGGTTGTGTGTATTTACTGTGGTGGGTTTGTTGTTGTTAGTTGACTGGTTGTGTGTATTTACTGTGGTGGGTTTGTTGTTGTTAGTTGACTGGTTGTGTGTATTTACTGTGGTGGGTTTGTTGTTGTTAGTTGACTGGTTGTGTGTATTTACTGTGGTGGGTTTGTTGTTGTTAGTTGACTGGTTGTGTATATTTACTGTGGTGGGTTTGTTGTTGTTAGTTGACTGGTTGTGTGTATTTACTGTGGTGGGGTTGTTGTTGTTAGTTGACTGGTTGTGTGTATTTACTGTGGTGGGTTTGTTGTTGTTAGTTGACTGGTTGTGTGTATTTACTGTGGTGGGTTTGTTGTTGTTAGTTGACTGGTTGTGTGTATTTACTGTGGTGGGTTTGTTGTTGTTAGTTGACTGGTTGTGTGTATTTACTGTGGTGGGTTTGTTGTTGTTAGTTTACTGGTTGTGTGTATTTACTGTGGTGGGTTTGTTGTTGTTAGTTGACTGGTTGTGTGTATTTACTGTGGTGGGTTTGTTGTTGTTAGTTGACTGGTTGTGTGTATTTACTGTGGTGGGTTTGTTGTTGTTAGTTGACTGGTTGTGTGTATTTACTGTGGTGGGTTTGTTGTTGTTAGTTGACTGGTTGTGTGTATTTACTGTGGTGGGTTTGTTGTTGTTAGTTGACTGGTTGTGTGTATTTACTGTGGTGGGTTTGTTGTTGTTAGTTGACTGGTTGTGTGTATTTACTGTGGTGGGTTTGTTGTTGTTAGTTGACTGGTTGTGTGTATTTACTGTGGTGGGTTTGTTGTTGTTAGTTGACTGGTTGTGTGTATTTACTGTGGTGGGTTTGTTGTTGTTAGTTGACTGGTTGTGTGTATTTACTGTGGTGGGTTTGTTGTTGTTAGTTGACTGGTTGTGTGTATTTACTGTGGTGGGTTTGTTGTTGTTAGTTGACTGGTTGTGTGTATTTACTGTGGTGGGTTTGTTGTTGTTAGTTGACTGGTTGTGTGTATTTACTGTGGTGGGTTTGTTGTTGTTAGTTTACTGGTTGTGTGTATTTACTGTGGTGGGTTGTTGTTGTTAGTTGACTGGTTGTGTGTATTTACTGTGGTGGGTTTGTTGTTGTTAGTTGACTGGTTGTGTGTATTTACTGTGGTGGGTTTGTTGTTGTTAGTTGACTGGTTGTGTGTATTTACTGTGGTGGGTTTGTTGTTGTTAGTTGACTGGTTGTGTGTATTTACTGTGGTGGGTTTGTTGTTGTTAGTTGACTGGTTGTGTGTATTTACTGTGGTGGGTTTGTTGTTGTTAGTTGACTGGTTGTGTGTATTTACTGTGGTGGGTTTGTTGTTGTTAGTTGACTGGTTGTGTGTATTTACTGTGGTGGGTTTGTTGTTGTTAGTTGACTGGTTGTGTGTATTTACTGTGGTGGGTTTGTTGTTGTTAGTTGACTGGTTGTGTGTATTTACTGTGGTGGGTTGTTGTTGTTAGTTGACTGGTTGTGTGTATTTACTGTGGTGGGTTTGTTGTTGTTAGTTGACTGGTTGTGTGTATTTACTGTGGTGGGTTTGTTGTTGTTAGTTGACTGGTTGTGTGTATTTACTGTGGTGGGTTTGTTGTTGTTAGTTGACTGGTTGTGTGTATTTACTGTGGTGGGTTTGTTGTTGTTAGTTGACTGGTTGTGTGTATTTACTGTGGTGGGTTTGTTGTTGTTAGTTGACTGGTTGTGTGTATTTACTGTGGTGGGTTTGTTGTTGTTAGTTGACTGGTTGTGTGTATTTACTGTGGTGGGTTGTTGTTGTTAGTTGACTGGTTGTGTGTATTTACTGTGGTGGGTTTGTTGTTGTTAGTTGACTGGTTGTGTGTATTTACTGTGGTGGGTTTGTTGTTGTTAGTTGACTGGTTGTGTGTATTTACTGTGGTGGGTTTGTTGTTGTTAGTTGACTGGTTGTGTGTATTTACTGTGGTGGGTTTGTTGTTGTTAGTTGACTGGTTGTGTGTATTTACTGTGGTGGGTTTGTTGTTGTTAGTTGACTGGTTGTGTGTATTTACTGTGGTGGGTTTGTTGTTCTTAGTTCACTGGTTGTGTGTATTTACTGTGGTGGGTTTGTTGTTCTTAGTTGACTGGTTGTGTGTATTTACTGTGGTGGGTTTGTTGTTGTTAGTTGACTGGTTGTGTGTATTTACTGTGGTGGGTTTGTTGTTGTTAGTTGACTGGTTGTGTGTATTTACTGTGGTGGGTTTGTTGTTCTTAGTTCACTGGTTGTGTGTATTTACTGTGGTGGGTTTGTTGTTGTTAGTTCACTGGTTGTGTGTATTTACTGTGGTGGGTTTGTTGTTGTTAGTTGACTGGTTGTGTGTATTTACTGTGGTGGGTTGTTGTTGTTAGTTGACTGGTTGTGTGTATTTACTGTGGTGGGTTTGTTGTTGTTAGTTGACTGGTTGTGTGTATTTACTGTGGTGGGTTTGTTGTTGTTAGTTGACTGGTTGTGTGTATTTACTGTGGTGGGTTTGTTGTTCTTAGTTGACTGGTTGTGTGTATTTACTGTGGTGGGTTTGTTGTTGTTAGTTGACTGGTTGTGTATATTTACTGTGGTGGGTTTGTTGTTCTTAGTTCACTGGTTGTGTGTATTTACTGTGGTGGGTTTGTTGTTGTTAGTTGACTGGTTGTGTGTATTTACTGTGGTGGGTTTGTTGTTCTTAGTTCACTGGTTGTGTGTATTTACTGTGGTGGGTTTGTTGTTGTTAGTTGACTGGTTGTGTGTATTTACTGTGGTGGGTTGTTGTTGTTAGTTGACTGGTTGTGTGTATTTACTGTGGTGGGTTTGTTGTTGTTAGTTGACTGGTTGTGTGTATTTACTGTGGTGGGTTTGTTGTTGTTAGTTGACTGGTTGTGTGTATTTACTGTGGTGGGTTTGTTGTTGTTAGTTGACTGGTTGTGTGTATTTACTGTGGTGGGTTTGTTGTTCTTAGTTCACTGGTTGTGTGTATTTACTGTGGTGGGTTTGTTGTTCTTAGTTCACTGGTTGTGTGTATTTACTGTGGTGGGTTTGTTGTTGTTAGTTGACTGGTTGTGTGTATTTACTGTGGTGGGTTTGTTGTTGTTAGTTGACTGGTTGTGTGTATTTACTGTGGTGGGTTTGTTGTTGTTAGTTGACTGGTTGTGTGTATTTACTGTGGTGGGTTTGTTGTTGTTAGTTGACTGGTTGTGTGTATTTACTGTGGTGGGTTTGTTGTTCTTTCTTTTTGTTGTAGTTGAAATTTCCATTTTTACTTTGTCTGTGTTACGTGACTTTCTTAGACAACTTGATCCCTTGCTGGCTATACGTCCGCCGCATAACTGGTGCGAGTTATTTGACTGTACCTCGTTATGTTGTCATTGTGAGTGTGTGGTTGTGTAGATTATTGCGCATTGTTCTTGCAGGCCTCGGATAGGCCTATTTGTTGCTTCAAGTTGCTGTATTGTCATTCCTGTGTCAGTGTGGGCCTTGTTTGTGTGCGTACTTTCAAAGGGAATACCTGTCCAACCAACTCACGACTGATTTGTCCTGGGCACTACAACAATTGTGCTGAGTACAATGAGATAAGGACACGGATTTTACAACAATTGTGCTGAGTACAATGAGATAAGGACACGGATTTTACACAACAAAGAAATAGTTCAAAGTGAAGGAGAAGACCTAAACAATCCATTCCTTCTCATGCGTCGAAGCCTGTAGATTACGAGGCTAATTTCCCTTTTCCTTGTCTTTTCCCCTCCTGCCTTTCTCAATAATTGCGACTGGTCACGTTCTTTTGCCATACTCAGTTCGGGTTTATGTCATCTTGTCTGATGGTATTCCGCGGATCGTTCAGGGCAATTTGTAAGTGACTGAGATAGAGAGAGAGAGAGAGAGAGAGAGAGAGAGAGAGAGAGAGAGAGAGAGAAAGAGAGAGAAAGCGATATATTTCAGTTCTTTTAGTTCCTCAGTTTTCTTGCTTAAGTGCCCCGCGGGTTAGGGGGAAGAATTTACCCGATGCTCCCCAGCATGTCGTAAGAGGCGACTAACGGATTCTGTTTCTCCTTGTACCCTTGTTAAATGTTTCTTGTATAGAATATAGTCAATTTTTGTAAAGATTTTAGTCAAGCAGTATGTAAGAAATGTTATATAAGTCCTTTGTACTGGAAACTTGGATTCTAACAGTCAGGTAATATATTGTACTACGTTGCAAGCTCCTGGAGCAAATTTTTGATTAGTGCTTTTGTGAACAAAAGGCAATTGACAAGTGGCTCTATCCCATCTTCCCCCTTTCCCCGTCGCGATATAACCCTTCGTGGTTGAAAACGACGTTAAACACCAAATAAAGAAAGAAAGAAAGATTGCTAAAGTGCGTGACTGCATCGTATTTAGGGGTTCATCTACATTTCCCCAGCTTGCAAAAAAAAGAAAAAAGTATGATTATGAAAAAGTGTACGCGTTGTTTTATCTTATCATCATTCTGGGCTGACATTTTGGTCCCAGGGCATTTGTTGCTAACCTGTCAGTCTCTCTGCCTTTCCTTGTCAGGCTCTCAGCCAGTCAGTGTTTGTCTGTCTATGTCTGTTTCGTGAGCACAAGTCATTGTAGTGGAGCAACATGCCTGCTTGCAGACGCGTGTTTGACCACAGCTATATTTCTCATCCGGCCAGGGAGAAAGTTTCACGCAGTCGGTCCTGTTAACTATGCAAGCAATGGCGACTGGCAGGCCGAGGTCTATTTGACCCTCCCCCTTTCGAACATGTGTGATGCTAGCCTGGCCTTTTCCTTGTCCCGTCGTCATGTTGTTTCCCTGCTCGGAATCATTTGCTTGTGCGACGTGACTGATGGAGTCTTTGGCAGTGTAAGGGAGCAAACTGCGCCGAGGCATGGTCTCGGTACCTTGATTACTTCCCTTTTGTTTCCTCTCTCTCTCTCCGTCTCTCTCTCTCTCTCTCTCTCTCTCTCTCTCTCTCTCTCTCTCTCTCTCTCTCTCTCTCTCTCTCTCTCTCTCTCTCTCATTTGTGTATAGTCCAACAAAAATGTATGAACTTTTCTCAAGAGAGTTTTAAGTTGTCATAGCCGGTGAGTTTGCTTACACTGATTTAATCACGGTCACATTTTCTGCTAGCATGATTTTGTGTTACAGCATATTGAGCAGGTCTCAATCCTTGACGAGCAAGAGAGAGAGAGAGAGAGAGAGAGAGAGAGAGAGAGAGAGAGAGAGAGAGAGAGAGAGAGAGAGAGAGAGAGAGAGAGAGAGAGAGAGAGAGAGAGAGTGAGACTAAAGAGGGGGGGGGGGGCGGTTACCGACTATAATCTTCCGAACGGAGCCTCAACGTGTGTTTCTTGTGCGGTATAAGTTTACTTCTGTGAACATGAAAACATATGTTATATATTCATTACAGCTCAGAAAAAACCAATGTGTGGGATATAGTTGCTATGTTACTGCCTCTAGCTGATTCCGCTGATCCCCTCATGCTAAATCGGTCCGTCATGGTACACGTTTGTAAACAAACAGTGGGAAACACTGAGTACACCTACCTGTCACTGAGTACACCTACCTGTCACTGAGTACACCTACCTGTCACTGAGTACACCTACCTGTCAGCACATGGACAGTTCTAACACCGTGGCTTAGTCACACGAGAAATCAACAGCATTTTGTCGAGTGTGTGCGTGGGGGGAGGTGTGTGTGTGTGTGTGTGTGTGTGTCAGTGGTTGTGTGTGCACGGTGTGTGTGTGTGTAATAAGGATTAAACAAAAAAGTAAAATATGTTTTTACCCCGTATTTATTATCGGGTAGAATGGTAGGAAAGGTCGGGTAGACCGGACACCCTAAACCCGTGTTGGGGTGTGTAACGGATACGGGGAGAGAGCGTGGCATTAGCGGCGAGTCAACACACCCTGTTGGAAGTGTTAGCAGCATGGTAAGCGACCCCGTGTTAAGTAGTCATTAGTATGCAGCTCGCATCGCTTCCCTCCCTTTGATGACTGCTCCGCTCGTGCACAGTTCCAGGCCTCGCCCTTCGTCCTATTGTGGACTGCTCGCTGAGGTTGCCGAGAGCCATCGGGCTAACTGTTTGTATTGTGTGTATCGTGTTATATGGATTAAGATAGAAAAGTAAGACCTTAACACCCCCCCCCCCCCTCCACTTTTACATCAATGTTGTATTGTACTTGTAACCAGTATACGCGTGTACAAATGTCTACCGTCCGACAACGGGACAATTATTACCAATGGCATACAAACCCGAGTTCGTCTATTGGCCTCCTGCCAAGATATATAGCAGGTATACTGTTTTAACAAAGAGTGTTGCAATGATGGCCAACCGTCGAAGAGTGAAAAAACAATATAGTTTTGAGAAACCTCTTATTATCTCAATTAGACAAATTCAATTTGAGTAAACGTCTGCGGGAACACAGCGCTTTTTACGTAGAGGGGGGAATCGAGACGAGGGTCGTGGTGTATGTGCGTGTGTGTGTGTGTGTCTGTGTGTGTGTGTGTGTGTGTGTGTGTGTGTGTGTGTGCGTGCGTGCGTGCGTGTAGAGCGATTCAGACCAAACTACTGGACCGATCTTTATGAAATTTGACATGAGAGTTCCTGGGTATGATATCCCCATACTTTTTTTTCATTTTTTTGATAAATGTCTTTGATGACGTCATATCCGGCTTTTCGTGAAAGTCGAGGCGGCACTGTCACGCCCTCATTTTTCAACCAAATTGGTTGAAATTTTGGTCAAGTAATCTTCGACGAAGCCCGGACTTCGGTATTGCATTTCAGCTTGGTGGCTTAAAAATTAATTAATGACTTTGGTCATTAAAAATCTGAAAATTGTAAAAAAAAAAATTTTTAATAAAACGATCCAAATTTACGTTTATCTTATTCTGCATCATTTGCTGATTCCAAAAACATATAAATATGTTATATTTGTATTAAAAACAAGCTCTGAAAATTAAATATATAAAAATTATTTTCAAAATTAAATTTTCCAAATCAATTTAAAAACACTTTCATCTTATTCCTTGTCGGTTTCTGATTCCAAAAACATATTGATATGATATGTTTGGATTAAAAACACGCTCAGAAAGTTAAAACGAAGAGAGGTACAGAAAAGCGTGCTATCCTTCTCAGCGCAACTACTACCCCGCTCTTCTTGTCAATTTCACTGCCTTTGCCATGAGCGGTGGCCTGACGATGCTACGAGTAAAATGGCATTGCGTTCACTTTCATTCTGTGAGTTCGACAGCTACTTGACTAAATGTTGTATTTTCGCCTTACGCGACTTGTTTCTATTTGAGCTTCCATCAGTACGACTGAACATCCATCACCATGAAAGCACGAAGCACAGGCAAGCCATCACAGTCTCCCTAACGACCACAGGAGATTGTATCAAAACGCCGGTCGATCATTGTTTACTCCTTCATATGACGGCTTACTAGTGCCAAAACTTCTTAATTGTAATTATCAAATTTTCCCTTAATAATTACCATTTTCACGTGTTTATTACTAATTTTCACGGTAAAATTACTATTTTTCCCGAAATAATTGCTAACTTTCACCTGTTAATTAATAATTTTTAGTTTTGGCTCACTTCCTGACGGATTGCTAGTGCCAAAACTAAAAATTAGTCATTTTCCCGTGAAAATGAGTTACTAACAGGTGAAAACAGTAACTGACAGCGTTAATTAGTAATTATCACGTGATAATGGGTAACTCCAGGTTTTGGCACTAGTAAGCCGTCATAGGGCTTACTATTGCCAAAACCTCATAATTGTAATTATTAAGAGAAAATTAGTAATTTTCCCTTAATAATTACCATTTTCACGTGTTAATTACTAATTTTCCCGGGAAAATGACTAACTTTCACCTGTTAATTACTAATTTTTAGTTTTGGCTCACTTCCTGACGGATTGCTAGTGCCAAAACTAAAAATTAGTCATTTTCCCGTGAAAATGAGTAACTAACGAGTGAAAACAGTAACTGACAGCGTTAATTAGTAATTATCACGTGATAATGGGTAACCCCAGGTTTTGGCACTAGTAAGCCGTCATACCTTCATCCTTACTGTATCCTTACTACTACTAGTGAATAGTAGTAGTAAGGATTACAGTGAGGATGAGGGGTAACAAATAATCGACCGCCGCTTTGATACAAGCTCCTGTGGTCACGACAAGATTTAGACGCAAGACTAAACCTTTACTTCGTTTGGACAAATGTGCTGTTGCATTGTTCATTTGAAGGGTCAAAGGACAATGGAAGCGGCTCATGTTCGCGCACGATCTGCGTAATTCTCTTGTTTGCGAAAGAAAAGAGGGCGAGTACGCTCCTCTTTTGTGAGGTTACACAATCTGATTAAAACCAAGGGGAGTAGTGCATTTAATTATCACGAATGACGATGAAGTAAAGGGAGATGACCCTGTATCACCTTGAGTTATTTATATTGCTTATACAGTGGACACCCCCCCCCCCCCCAATTTATTACCCCCTCCTTTTTAAGACCCTGTTTTTACAGACTTTCTCTTCATAACCTCTGTAAAATGACCCCCATTTTAAGACTCCCTACCCCCCGCGGGTTAGGGGGAAGAATTTACCCGATGCTCCCCAGCATGTCGTAAGAGGCGACTAACGGATTCTGTTTCTCCTTTTACCCTTGTTAAGTGTTTCTTGTATAGAATATAGTCAATGTTTGTAAAGATTTTAGTCAAGCAGTATGTAAGAAATGTTAAGTCCTTTGTACTGGAAACTTGCATTCTCCCAGTAAGGTCATATATTGTACTACGTTGCAAGCCCCTGGAGCAAATTTTTGATTAGTGCTTTTGTGAACAAGAAACAATCAACAAGTGGCTCTATCCCATCTCCCCCCTTTCCCCGTCGCGATATTAAACCTTGAACGGTTGAAAACGACGTTAAACACCAAATAAAGAAAAGAAAGTAAGACTCCCTCCTGTTTTCTCAGATTTGTTGTGTCTTCTTCTTCTTCTGTGTTCGTGGGCTGAAACTCCCACGTACACTCGTGGTTTTTTTTTTCCACGAGTGGAATTTTACGTGTATGACCGGTTTTTTTACCTCGCCATTTAGGCAGCCATACGCCGTTTTCGGAGGAAGCATGCTGGGTATTTTCGTGTTTCTATAACCCACCGAACTCTGACATGCATAACAGGATCTTTTTCGTGCGCACTTGGTCTTGTGCTTGCGTGTACACACGGGGGTGTTCGGACACCGAGGAGAGTCTGCACACAAAGTTGACTCTGAGAAATAAATCTCTCGCCGAACGTGGGGACGAACTCACGCTGACAGCGGCCAACTGGATACAAATCCAGCGCGCTACCGACTGAGCTACATCCCCGCCCGTAGGCATGTTTGTAGACCTGCAAGAAAACCGGACGCATAATGCTCGCAAGTCAGTGCTCTGACCTCGTGAGCTGTTTGTCCCTGTGTTTGGCTTTCTGCCTTTTGGGCATAGTGATACAGGCGTGTTTGTTTGTCTGTTCATCTACCCGTCACCTTGCCAGCGGCTGGACTGGCCGCCTGACAGTCTGTTTGTCCCTTGGTGGATGCAACCCTGACATGTAGCCAGTATTTATCTACGTCTCGCGAGTTGTAACTTGTCTACGCGTGTGTGTGTGTGTGTGTGTGTGTGTGTGTGTGTGTGTATATATATATGTGCGTGTGCGTGCGTGTGTGCGTGCGTGCGTGCGTGCGTGCGTGCGTGCGTGTGTGTGCGTGCGTGCGAGCGTGCGTGAGTGTGTGTGTGTGTGTGTGCGTGCGTGCGTGTGTGTGTGTGCGTGTCTGTGCGTGCGTGAGTACGTGTGTGAGCTTGCGTGTGCGTGTCTGCGGTAGTATATGTCTGTCTTTATGCGTGCGTGTGTGTCCTTAGCCAGACTCACGTTTTATAAAAAAAAAATATTTTAATTACAATTATCAGATTTTTAATGACCAAAGTCATTAATTAATTTTTAAGCCTCCATGCTGAAATGCAATACCGAAGTCCGGCCTTCGTCGAAGATTGCTTGGCCAAAATTTCAATCAATTTGATTGAAAAATGAAGGTGTGACAGTGCCGCCTCAACTTTTACAAAAAAGCCGGATATGACGTCATAAAAGACATTTATCGAAAAAATGAAAAAAACATCTGAGGATATCATACCCAGGAACTCTCATGTAAAATTTCATAAAGATCGGTCCAGTAGTTTACTCTGAATCGCTCTACACACACACACACGCACAGACAGACAGACACACACACACACACACACACACACACATACACACACACACACACACACACACACACACACACACACACACACACACACACCGCGACCCTCGTCTCGATTCCCCCCTCTACGTTAAAATATTTAGTCAAAACTTGACTAAAATAATGTAGAAAGCAGAGTATAAGGCCAAACAGAAATATATGTTGGTTCAGGGTAACCAGACCGACCCTATTTTTTCCCGCCGACCCTTTAAACTTTTTTTCATTTCTCAAACCAACCTCTGGCACATTTTACGAACCATACCGAGACTAAATATAAAAAAAATAACAATTAAAAAAAACCGACCGACCTACCGACCCTATTTGTTGGGTGGTCATGTTACCCCAAACCAACATATATTTCTGTTTGGCCTAAGGACAGATGAAAAAGGCTGTAAGGGGCATGCGGCATCACGGCATCACGGCCAGGGGTCAGAGTAATGACCACACCACACGGCGTAATGGACACAGCGGTTCCGCAGCCATGGTCAAAGTCAATGCAGTCACTCCTCACAGTCAATGAAACCCTGGCTATGTCTGTCCGGGAACCATTATCTCTTTTCTGCACAGTCATTGGTTGTGAGTCACCGTTGACGTCTTTTTGTCCATGTCTGCTGTTAGACTTCAGTGGGATGTACTTTAGTTTGATCGGGTTTAAAGGTCGTGTTTGTGTGTGTGTGTGTGTGTGTGTGTGTGATAGTGTGTGTGTGTGTGTGCGTGTGTACGTACGTGCGTTCGTGCGTCAGTGCACGCGTGGGTACTTCTTGCTGTATAAATATGTGTCTTTCAAGATGTAATAGGTGTGAAAAGTGTTTGTCTGTCCTACATATTGTTTCTGGCTGCGTAAACTTTCAAGAATTACTTTCAAGCTGGAAAACAGTCGAGCTAGTAGCCCTTATAGAACAGAGTCATCAGCCTTTCGCGCACATATTTATGTCGACGGCTATTGCATTACAGACAAACTGTTAACGGTTTTAAAAGACAGAAAGCCAACCATACGACTTTCTCCAGACTGGTCTACATCTCCTCCCTACCTCAGAGTTCGCCGGACCTGTGTGGCCAGTTTGTGGGCGGCGTCCTGACCTCATAACACGTTACGACACTATCATTGATGGCCGCAGGAGCGGTCATCTATTGCAATGGGTTCGGAGATCTGACATGTCTCGTTTTGTTACCGTTCTCACGAGATCAGTTACAGTTTTTTTCTCTCTCTCTCTCTCTCTCTCTCTCTCTCTCTCTCTCTCTCTCTCTCTCTCTCTCTCTCTCTCTCTCTCTCTCTCTCTCTCTCTCTCTTAAAAAAAAATTGTACCTGTTATAAAAATTAAGGCATTACGCAGATTCTGCAGCACTCAAAATGTTCTATTACGCCCACATAATGCCTCATATAAACTTCGCATCGACACTTTGGGATAACTGCAGTGATGTTCATTTAAAAAGACAATTCCCTGCATCGCCGAGCTGCAAAACTTATTCTGCATGATTTGAATAGGTCCACGGATGATAAACTAAAGCTCTTGAATTTCCTCCCCTTGAAAGATCAGTTGACGTTAAACAAGGCTGTGTTCATGTATAAAATTCTAAATGACGACTGTCCTAAATATTTGCAATCACATTTCAAACATGCCACAAAAAGATATGGGTCCCACAAAATCATCCCTCCTGTACCTCGCATAGACCTCTACAAATCGAGCTTAGCCTTCTCGGGAGCGTTTCTCTGGAACTCCTTCCTCCAACAGATAAGAAATGCAGCTTCAGTGAAAGTGTTTAAGAGACAGTCACGTTCACACATCATTCGTGAATGAAATGTCTTGTTCGATTGTTATTTTGTTAAACATTTTGTACTAGTATTAACAGATGTGTAGCTGATCGGAGCAACTTTATTCCCAAATGAAAGGTATAACTATGTCAATGTAATTTTGTAATTTTTGAGTTCTCCTTATGTAATTCCTTAAATGCACATTGTGTTGCATTCCATACAATGTATTTCTGTATTTTATATGATTGAATTTGTATTTTTAATGTGCGTCTGTCTTTATGTGTTGTATAAAGGATAGGTTGGAAGAATAGGCTTTGCCTAAAATCTTTATCCTTTTGTAATAAAGTTCTGAGTCTGAGTCTCTCTCTCTCTCTCTCTCTCTCTCTCTCTCTCTCTCTCTCTCTCTCTCTCTCTCTCTCTCTCTCTCTCTCTTTCTCTCTCTCTCTCTCTCTCTGTATCAGCGTATGTATGTCTTTGTCTGTGTCTCCCTCTGAGTCTCTCCGCTTCTATCTTTCTATGTCTGTCTCTGTTTATGTGTGTGTGTGTCTCTCTCTCGCTCTCGCTCGCTGTCTCTCTCTCTCTCCCATCCGACTCAGTCCTGGCACACCGGTCAAAGCAGAGGTTAACTTGAGTGCACGTGTACCTAGCAGGAGGGGGGTGATTCGGGTCAGAAGTGGGGTAAAGCACTTTGGTCTTCAGTCTTTGGGTTTGGATAGCTTTCAGTGGAGAAGATGCCAACATGAAATTGCACTGTGCTCTACTATTTATTGATGGCCGCCCTCTTTCTTCAATTAGCTGAGGGCGGTGAACATGTGTCGTTGTTTGCCGTTCTCATGAAACATAAGCAATCAATTTATCCACTTGATTATATTCACAACAGGGACCTATCACTCTTCTTTGCATGTTGTTATGCCTACGGATTTTCAAATACTCTGCAACACATGTAACCCAAATTGAACATGTGCCCGTACAATACCGCTTCTTTTATGAAAACATTGCTTCGGCCATGTTGATTTTAATCAACCAATTTTCTTGTGTAGTATTGTGCTTCATTGTAGTGTGCCTCCCCACTGGACCACACTGGCAGGGGGCATAACCTACCTAACCTACCAATACAACCACTCACCTGTATGATGCCTACATTACATCCTGTAAACACGTGGTTGCAGCACTGCTAAGGGATAGTGTACTAACGAGGTGACGTCACAATACGATGATGACGGATGACGGAGTTGTGCGTGCTCTTGTCTAACTGCATTTTCTAGTCGGTTTGGTGTGGGGGGTAGGTAGATTTTGGATGTGCACGTAGTTTGATCAAAGATCTTGTATGCTACGCTAAGATGTTTCACCGCCTCTTACAGCCCTTTTGGAAACGCGCGGTAGCGGCGCTCCGCTCTTATCGCAAAAGTGTCCTTATCGTTGGCTGAGCCAGGCAGAGAGCTATGCGCGCTAACTATTTATTTAGATTGTTTAAATGGCATTATTTACAAACACGCGGCGTAGTGTCAAGACTGTTAATGAGAAGGGTTATTGCAATATAAATGGACGCTATTTCCTTACAAAAATACACTTTCAAAGATAACAAAATGTACTTACATCAGTATGTTTGCTGGATCGTTCGACTTCGAGGCAACATTCACATATATATATATATATATATATATATATCATAAACAGGTAGAACTGTCTCACAAGAAAAAGACAGGGAGAGTAAACTGGTCAGACAATTTTAGATTTTAGATTGAATTAGAACAATGTGTAGTTCACTGAAATTGTCTGGCTTTGAAGTTCTGGGTTAGGTTTTTATCATTGTTTCTGACCTATGACAATTCACTTGTCTCAGTCAGTTGCAGTCAAGAGTATTGTCACAGAGATTGTCAATTTTAACAGCAACAGAGACGTCACAAACCAGTATTGAGGGAAGCAACACCTGTGGATTATAGAGTTCTGTTTGTGATGGGGTCTAGCGGCTTTTGTCTGTCTGTATGTTCTGGCATTTGAGAAGCCACAACAGATAATATAGGGCTAAGAAAGCCGGGTATTGCAACTTTCTGAGCGTGTTTTTAATCCAAACATATCATATCCTGGTCATCACTTTCCGCATGTGGATATTTCTCTCTATGTGTAGCTTGTATGTACTTTCCATGACTGTCACAGCACTGACGAGCGATGATGCTTGGGGTGATGAGGCCTTCCTTGCAACCTTCGTGCATCTTGTGAACAAGAAGCAGTTCGGTCTGTGCACCTGTCAGTTGACCGGTCAGCATGTCAGTACATCCTGTGCAGACCCTTGATTTTTTTACCCCCTATAAACCACCTTATGAAACAACCAACACACCCCCTCCCCCTGTCAACCTGTACATACAGTACACAGACAAAATAATGAGAAGGTTGAACAAACAACCACACCACTTCCCACATTTACCTGTACCATCAGTACACACAACAATACGGAAAAAAACCCGTTAAAGGCACGATGTACTATATAATCACCAAGCCTTACATAAGCCTCAATCACTGAGAGGACAGTACACACAAATACACCCAGACAAGGGAAATGAAAAATAGTCATCTATAAATGATTATTCTCAATCGAGAAACAAAGTGATGAGGATACGGGTTTGAATAGTTGTCCCCTGACGAGGCTACCTTTCAGTTTCCCCAGAACACCTCTATAAAATCACAAAGAAGTTATCCTAACAATTTGAAACTGTAAATATTGCCGAAAAGTACTATAATTGGGAGAGGTACTTAGGGATCTTATCAGCGGCAGCAGAGCCCAACAAGCCAAGGGGCGTGGCACCGCAGCTAGCAGCGAACGCGCAAAAACGGCTCCAGTGCAACATCTTAGCGTAGCATACAAGATCTTTGGTCCGATTACACAACAGGATAGATGCAGCTGATGCATTTTAAAGCTTTGATTTGCCCACACGCTGCAAGGACATTCTTCTTTTGACAAAGTTTAAAACAAATTCAACAGCCCGACTGCTGTCTGTACAGTCTAGCAGTTTGTGTTTAAATCAAATCATTGTGTAACTGAGGCCTATGTCAATCTGCCTAATACTAAATGCAGGAAGCAGCCAGGCTGTACTTTTTGAACACTCATATTTCACGTCAAAGACCGGGAACATCAAGAGGATAACACGAAAAGCAAGGTATCTTGATTTGTTACAAACACACACACACACACACACACACACACACACACACACACACACACACACACACACACACACACACGCACACACACACACACACACACACACACACACACACACACACACACACACAAACAAACACACACATATTTCTCATTGTAGCTGTTCAATGATGCTATGAAATACACACACACACACACACACACACACACACACACACACACACACACACACACACACACACACACACACGCACACACACACACACACACACACACACACACACACACACACACACACACATTTCTCATTGTAGATGTTCAATGATGCTATGGAAATAGACGATGTTCGGAAATAATTCTGTCGGGTTTGTCTGTGTTGTAAAAGTGTGAATACACTTGCTTTTATTGAAGCAAACTTTCCCATAGACAGTATAGGTTAACCACTGCATGGCGAGGGGTGTGTCCAAAACACGTGGACAAGGGGCATGTGTGAAACGTTTGCTTAAATAGAAGCACTTTTTGTCAAAAAACGATTTAAGTCCGCCGTGTTATTTTTATTCTGGAGATCGCATGTCACAAATAATTCACTGTAAGCTCAGGTTATATATAAGTGATCTCAATAACGATCTAGTGAGACGTCACGTTGCTACAGATGCATCTTGTGACTGTGGATTCCCGTCCGAATCCGTACAACACTTCATATTCGATTGTCCAAATTATCGCGAAGCACGTCAAGAAACTATACATACCCTCCCTAATCACACAATTCACCTCCCCCACCTTTTAAACGGAGACAGACAGTATTCTTTAGATTTGAACAGGAAAAATTTTTCCACCGTACACTCGTTCATTGAACGTTCAGGCCGCTTTGGGCAAGTCAGAATAAATGCTCTACAAGCCGGACAACAACTTTAACTTCTGCACATCTCCCACCCATCCCTCTTCTTTTATTCATCTTCTTTCCCTCCTTCCTTCCTTTACTGTCTTTCTTTATAATCATTATGCAACGTTCATTACGTTATTAATAGATTTGGTTTATTGAGACAAATTTTTCACCCGTTACCGCCTTATGTTGTACTGTCATGCAGGAACACCACTATAAGCTTCTAGCTTGTTGCTGTTTCTGTGAACTTTGTATACATGTCATGATTGTAACCCTTGTTAAAATAAACTTATGTTTAAACCAAATAGAAGCAAGAGAATTCGCAGTCCTAGCATATAACCACTTGTTGTCCCTAATAGGCACTAGTTCCTGTGAGGACGTTAAGCATACGTTAGCATAGCATAGCGCATCTAGCATCATATGTTACATAATGTTCCAACAAGCGTCACAGCTTGCGTGCCCTACTTTAGATTGAATCTTTTAATAATATGATAGTGCATTCATGCGGAATGTTTATGACTTTGTTACCGGTTTGGGGTCGTGTAGTGACTACTTACTAGGCAGGAAAAATGTCACCCATTTGCCGCGAACCCAAATAGCTAACAGTAAAATCGTTAAATCGCAGCTTTCACTACCGGTTTTAAGTACATGGTTGACATACATTCTGCCTGTCACCGGCGTTAGTTCTTCAAAGGCCGCGATAAAACGCGTTTGAACTGTTCATATTTCACATACGCCTGGCGATGAAAGATATGTCAGCGTGATTAGAAGTGTTTGAATCGCTGATATTTGACGATAAAAGTAGAGGCCACAGGTTTGTATGTTGAGTTGAAATTTGCGAAATGGGAAAAGTTGTAACAGGTGAGTTTTGATGCTGTGGCCATGGGTTTATGGTTAGCTGACATATGTCACGATAACTTCAAGTCACGTGTCCAGTGGAGCTTTTTGTCACATGTGTCTTCATTGGTCAGCTAGTCATACATAATTCGCCCGCTGGCTCAGTAGGTAGAGTGGACCGGGACGGACACGGGTCAACTGTGTGTGCTGACTCAAAAATGGTATCCATGTCCCACCCCCGTATCACCACAGTATCACGTAAAAGACCTCGGCCATTCCGCCAAAAGTTCAGGTTGCCGATGACCCCTAAACACAAACAGTCCAAGGTAGCGCGACTCTTGTTGCAGCTAGCTTTCCACTGTCAGGAAGCGGCCTGAATTTCCAAGCGGCAGGACAAAATGAAGTATTAAAAATTAAAAATTAAAATGAAATTTCAAAATAAAACCAGAAAGGAAGACAAAAATAGATATCATATATAATGACAAGCACAGCTGCTCACTGTAAAGCATTCAACATTAAGAAAGTCTTACTAATAATCACAGCATTCTTTAAGAGGCACAGTGCAGCTCACAGCCTTCGTTTTGCGTTTTTGTTGCAGCTGAGTGCATTTACAGTTCAAAAATCCTCCTATGGTAGTAAAACAAACCCAAAACTACCCAACGACGACATCTGTGAAGCTCGACAGTTTCTTGTTCACGCGAGTGCATAAATTAACCTAGTTATTACGTGGTGTTTGGTCGGAGTTCGATTCAACTGAGTGATTCCGGCCTCCATTTTGTTTTACACAAACTCATGATGACGTCTGACATAGTTTGCTTAGTGACGTGTCTTTTTGTGCATGATGTGGTGATCTACCTGATCTAAATTTAGATCCAAAAATAGGTCAAGACCAGCCGGGTCCGAGTACGAAATTAATTCGTAAAAAAATCGCAGTTCTTGACTCTTTGGGTGCAAGTCAATGAAACTTGGTAGTTCTTCTAACGGATAGCTGCCTGAGGTATGACTAAAAGCCCCAGGGGCTCCGTGCACCTGGATTTGACAAGTTCAGTACCTTTAAAAAGAAAAAAAGCAGCAAGAAACCAAGAAAAAAGAAAGAAAGAAAGAAAGAAAAAAAGGAAGGGAAGTTCTAATTATCACAATCGCAGTAACCAACTAATTGCCAGTAAGATGACAGTGACGACGTATCAATATTTCGTGTAGGAGGCTTATTTAGTTCGTCGCCATCACCAAGGCAACGTCGACTCCCTTCAATAGCTAGTTATTGTATTAAGACAGAAATAGTTCAGGCGAGAGAAAATCCATCACACCCCCTGATTGAAAGCAAGGGACGAGCGGGAGGGAAATACAATATTGTACCAACTACTATCCTGAAACGTGAGGAGATACAATACGGCGCTTTCTTCACGAGTCCTTGGTACGCCCACGCTTCAGCTGCGCTCGCTAGTTAAAGGGACATTCGCCACCAGCTGCAATTTTGTGATATTGTGGAATCCCCCTTTTGAGACGATGACAGCTTGAGAGTCTTAACATTAGAAAACTATGTCCAGACGCACAGTTTCCACCGCATAATTGCGAAGCTTATTATGCAGCATGGGGGAATGAGCTACGACCTGTGAGACTTAGTCTTGGAAGGTACATGGGCTATCTCTCACTAGTTTCAACGTATCACCAAAGGTATGCAATGATTTTTTTTTAAGTCAGAGAGGCTAACTCAAGTGTACCATGTGTATGATAAAAGCAACAACTGCTGGATGATTACGGGGGTAACGGAAATGGGAGAGAGAGTGTGTGCGGCGAGGAAGGAGGGGGGGGGGGACCAGTCAAAGTCAGGGATATAGAAAAAAGCCAAGGGGTGTCTTTGTTCAGTGATGGAGAGCAACATGCCCAGTCGTCGTCTTCTCTCCGGACATACACGCGAGTTGCCTGAGCCCTCAGCCCTCAGTTGCACGAACACGTCATCATTCGTCTGCATTCACCACGCACTAATCACTAATCACGTCATTTTCAAGTACTGCATAAGTTCTGTGGTACTGCTTGCTTTCCTCAGTTCGTGAAAACTATTACAAACGCTATCAGTGTGAAATCCTTTCCCAACCCTCTGAATACGCCCCGCTTACTTTGCTGTTACAACAGCAGGTATTACAGGGAATTATCCCAGGTCCTACTTGAGTTAATGGCAGCATTGTTAGGGGAGGGTCAAATCCAATAGACCATTGTGCCCACATAGACTGTAACTGGACCAATGGAGATGGTATACAGCTGGCCAGTCTGTCAAATTATCGAGAAAAAAGAAAAGGCTGCAGTGGTTGTGGACAACCAAGACATAAACAGAGTGAAAGCGGGACACCCCTGTCTTTGTGTTGAAGGTCCTCTTCGGACCAAGTAGCCTGATAGGATGGTGTTGGTTATACGTTAAGAAAAGGATTTTTTTTTTTTTTTATCTCGAACAAGCCCAGTTTGGTGGGGGTTTTTGTCAACACGCCTGCAATCGATAATCTTGTCTCATCAAAGTATCGAGATTCGATGATGACGGTGATGATATGATAACTGATGTAAAATTATACGTGCGTGTATTCGTGTTTTCCAAGCCGACAAAGCAGATGAGATAAGCTTGTGTTAGGGGGCGGAGTTGGGGGAGAGAGTGTGTGTGTGTGTGTGTGTGTGTGTGTGTGTGGGGTGATTCAAATGTAAAAGTACTGGAACCCCAAAGAACATTTCTTTCACGCAATAAAAGCTCTGGAATGAGAAATTAGAGAGAGAGAGCGAGAGAGAGAGAGCGCGCGCGAGCGAGAGAGAGAGCGAGAGAGAGAGAGAGAGAGAGAGAGAGAGAGAGAGAGCGAGCGAGAGAGAGAGAGAGCGAGAGAGAGAGAGAGAGAGAGAGAGAAAAACAGAACGTAGAAGCAGTGGGTTGTAGATGGGGGGGGGGGGGGGTGCGCGTGGAGGGCGCATGGAGAAGTAGAGAGAGAAGGCAGGAGAAAAGAGAAGGCATTAATCCTCTTGGCCAGGCTTGAGAGAAAAAGGCCAAGTCCGACGAGGGAGGAGAATGTCTTTCTAACGACGCCACATTAATCCAATTGGCTCCACTCTTTGGAGGGACCCTAGACGAGAAGTGTGTGAGGGGGGGGGGGAAACAAGGGGGGTTGGGGCTTAGGATTAAGGGGGGAATGCAGTAGCCACAGCTGACACAACCGTGGCAGGTGTCCACTCAAAAGGCGGCGTCGATAGGGGCTCCGCTCACCTATGTAACTTCAGCAGGAGCGACGACGCCCTGCAGATTATCCCAGCCCGCTACACTTTGTGTGAAAGGAAAACAGGCCAAGTACTCGTCATAATCCCCAACGCAGCATAAATAATATGCAGTGCGTCGTCTGTGCCGCTGACTCTGCGCAGGTATATTCTGCCCATTACGCGGCTAACCTGCAGTGGTGTGATATAGAACCTTTATCACCCTCTGCTATAAAACCTATATCACCCTCTCCGCTTATCGCGCCCTGATCATCCTGTGGCAGGGTGGAATAATCACTTCCCCTCTATCGATCTCAGCCACGTTGTGGGGGTCTTGTTGTGGCTGCAAATCACAACACCCGTTTCAGCCAACGTTTCTTATGTAATAACAGATGATCAATGTTGTTGTACGCTCTCACGATAAAAACTATTAGGGGCAGTTTAGCCCTAACCTAGTTTACTACCAGAAACGCTCTGAATCAATATGAATGAGGGCGCGAAAACTCTGTTGGTCGACTTGCTCCACTGGGTACTGGACTTGCTCCACTGGGTACTGGACTTGCTCCACTGGGTACTGGACTTGCTCCACTGGGTACTGGACTTGCTCCACTGGGTACTGGACTTGCTCCACTGGGTACTGGACTTGCTCCACTGGGTACTGGACTTTCGCGGTTTAGCACAAAAAATACTTCACACAAAATTAAGTTTACATCAGTGTTATTTTATAGACTGACGTAGCTTCGGATTTCAAGGTTTCAAGTTGGATCTTGGCAGAACATAATTGTAATCTCATGTTTGATGTAGCGCGTCCCTAGCGGTGGAGTGTACATTGGTCTTAGTTTCCTTCCCTTCTCACACGCTAGTCCCTTTGCAACGAACACACACAATTGCAGTGAATAACCCCTCATGAGTCTTGAGCTGATGATGGAGTGGCTTTTCCCAGTTAGACTGCTAACGACCGAGGTAAGGGTTAGGGTTCCGGCTGACCGTATCTCGTTTGACCGAACTATTGATGTAGCCGCGTCCAGTTAACCGTGACGGTAACCAGAGCGTTGTATCGTTTGACCGTATTATTGATGTAGCCGCCGTCCAGTTAACCGTGACGGTAACCAAAGCGTTGTATCGTTTGACCGTACTATTGATGTAGACGCCGTCCAGTTAACCGTGACGGTAACCAAAGCGTTGTATCGTTTGACCGTACTATTGATGTAGACGCCGTCCAGTTAACTGTGACGGTAACCAAAGCGTTGTATCGTTTGACCGTATTGGAAAGTCTCGTTTGATCGTATGCTTTTATCTGATCGTGCGTGTGTTAGTGTTTGTGTGTGTTTGTGTGTGTGTATGTGTGTGTGTGTGTGTGTGTGTGTGTGTGTGTGTGTGTGTGTGTGTGTGTGTGTGTGTGTGTGTGTGTGTGCTTAAATACGGTCAAACGGCAATTCGAGTCCGTTCCACTGAATGAATACGGTCAAACGAGATACGGTCAAATGAGATACGGTCAAACAAGATACGGTCAAACAAGATACGGTCAACTGGGAGTACACCGAGGCAATCCAGAGAAAGTAAAACGCCAGGAAGAGAAAATAACGACATTCCTGAACAAAAACATCGTCTCAGTAACCGTGAAGTGTCGCAGCAATTTTGTGTAACGGTGGTCGGATTACAAGCATTAATTCACCCCCCACGCTCCCCGAACGTCTTTCATGTCCATGTTTTTCTCGCCATTGGCGTTTACCTGGAGAGGGTTGAGTCGGTTCGCTTTTTACCTGCTTGGTGTGGTCAGTTGGCTGCTAATCTGTCCGCTTGGCCTCGGGTAAGGGAGGTGTCCTTCAAGGCAGCAAAACACCTTTTTACCTTCCTACCTGGCACGTTCTGACAGCCACTTCATCAAGGAAACGCATCAGGTGATTTCGGGGAGAGAAAGGGGAAAGCAAAGAAGTAAAAGACAGACGGAGACGGAATAGACAGGAAGGAAACAAACTGAAAATTAGGCTTAAAAACAATTAGACGCAGATTGTGTGTGTCTTGTACGTTGTAAAAAAAATTATTTATATGTAAAATTCATTTACAGTACACTGGTAAAAGAAGGAGCAATTGACGACAGAATGTTGGTGGGATTTTGTAAAATACAGAGCATCACATGTGAGGACAGCCACCTCTCTGTCAAAAATAGGCGCGCGCAGCGTCTTCCATTCTGGATGCCATGGTTGTCCAGATGAGACACCGTTTTGTGCACTGAAATCTTGAGAAAAAGAAAATGGTGAATGGATCAGTAGCTTTTATTACCTTTGGACCACTTATCACACCAACATTGACAACGCTTTTCACAGTAGAGAACGATACAGTGGGCAGCTGGCCGGGCAGTTTGAAAAGAGGGGACAGGGAAGCCAAATCTAGGGGTAAAATGATGTGACCGTGACTTTTTAATTCAGGGTTCGATGATTTTGCAGGTGATTGATGGAGGGCGTTAGCGTGTGTCACCTGTCGTTGGCACTTTTCACTCTTTTTCCTCCCGGTTATTTCTGTCTTCGCCTTTCCCTCCTTTAAATGGGACACGTTCATTTCTCCCTTGGCAGTTTCAGTCTTCTTCTTCTTCTGCGTTCGTGGGCTGAAACTTCCACGTACACTCGTGTTTTTTTCACGAGTGGAATTTTACGTGTATGACCGTTTTTTACCCCGCCATTTAGGCAGCCATACGCCGTTTTCGGAGGAAGCATGCTGGGTATTTTCGTGTTTCTATAACCCACCGAACTCTGACATGGATTACAGGATTTTTTTTCGTGCGCACTTGGTCTTGTGCTTGCGTGTACACACGGGGGTTGTTCGGACACCGAGGAGAGTCTGCACACAAAGTTGACTCTGAGAAATAAATCTCTCGCCGAACGTGGGGACGAAACTCACGCTGACAGCGGCCAACTGGATACAAATCCAGCGCGCTACCGACTGAGCTACATCCCCGCCCGCAGTTTCAGTCAAATATCAGAGGGGAAACAGCGCCCAGATTGTCGACAGTACGTGTAATGGGCACCAGACTACTGAAGCCTACTGTGCTAAAGAAACATGGAATGGAGAATGTTATTGTATTGTCACTTTGTCAGAAGCAAGTGAGGGAGAGTGCGAATGGTCAGATAACGACGTTAAACACCAAATAAAGAAAGAAAGGATGGTCAGATCTTTCAGCCCTAATGGCAAGAAGACGAAAGTGGTTTGTTTATTCCAACGCTTCGTGAATCGTATTATCTTGGGCGCCAGAGAGACAGGTTCTTTCTGCACAATTCCCACTTACTGTTTAATAATAATAATAATAATAATAAGAAGAACATTTATATAGCGCTAAATCAAAAACTTTCGTTAAAAAGGCTTGCTCTAAGCGCTTGACATTTAAACTAAAACGTCATTCACACTCTTTACAATGATGTACAAGAACTTCATGTCACACTCTTTCATTCAGTATAGCACCATTCACACAGTTGTTATTCTGTACAAGACAATAAGTTAGTCTAACATTTAGAATGTTCATAAGATGAAAACAAGAAAAAACCAGACTGATTAAAACAACTGCTTAGTGCTAACAAAGCATGAATCTTAATGATAACGTAATACATGTTTCACTGTTAAGACCATAAAAAAAACCTATGTGCTAAAATAACTTCAAACTTTTAAGAACTTCTTATAAGATACACAGCACATCTAGATAAACACCAGAATGATAAAACAAAAGGCAACTCGTTAAAACTATTAAATGCATCAATGTCTAATGTTTAGTGTTATTGTCTTTACTCAGAGCGAGCAACCTTTCTTTGTTATTACATCTGTTGGCTTTTAGTCGTCACGGTGTACGCTTGGCCGAACTATACACTTCGGGCCTTTTTTAGGGTTGTTCGCTTTCTGATTTGTTTCCAATCTCTTGATTTCAATCTTCACTTGGTCCCGTGCATGGGGCACATTCGGCTGTTTAGTGTTGTTCGTATTCTGGTGTACTTCTAAACTCTTCATAATGATGTTCACTCACTCACTCCCGTGCATAGTACGTGGTGGTGTGTATTTTGGGACCGTTTAGGGATCGCTCCGTTTTCTGATTTACTCGCGAAGTCTCGGTGTTTTAAGGTGAGCTTTACTTGCCCTTTTTAATAGCCGAGTTTAGCTGTGTTGGTTGTGTTGCGTTACTGGAGGGTTTTACCTGGGTTTTACTGGAGGGTTTTACCTGTCAGCGTGAACCCAGCCTCATCACTCAAAGTCTAACGGCTGAACGCTCAGTGTGTGATGTTGAGTCTCATGGCTGACGGCCGTTAACGTGCTAAGCAAAGGAAAGAGAGAATGCTTACTGTCCCACAGGCTAAATATTTCGCCTCTTAAAGGACATGATATGGGTTTGTACGCCCTCACGGCTTTAGATGAGATACACACGTGTATGCGTGTTTAGGTGGTATCAGCCATCTGCACTTATGGCAGAATTACCGAGGTCTTTTACGTGCCATTGTGGTGACACGGGGGTGGGACATGGCTTCCGTCTCTAGGTCTCTTGTTTTCATCTTATGAACATTCTAAATGTTAGACTAACTTATTGTCTTGTACAGAATAACAACTGTGTGAATGGTGCTATACTGAATGAAAGAGTGTGACATGAAGTTCTTGTACATCATTGTAAAGAGTGTGAATGACGTTTTAGTTTAGATGTCAAGCGCTTAGAGCAAGCCTTTTTAACGAAAGTTTTTGATTTAGCGCTATATAAATGTTCTTCTTATTATTATTATTATTGCACATAAAGTTGACCCGTGTCCGTCTCAGCCCGAATTGGAACCTGCGACCTTCCGATCACAAGTCCAGTGCTCTACCAATTGAGCAACTTTAACGTGATATGCGTCATGTTTATGGCTATTTTTAGTGCTGTGTTTGAATTTCTCTTCCGGTCTCTCCTTGTGTGCAAGTGTTGTCATCCTTGTTCAAAGTTTCAAACGAGTTTAATGCATATAGCTTAATTTATAGAATGAAAGGGGGCTACCTGAAGAGTTTGGGGTAGCATGCGTACGAAAAGACTAATTCGGAACAAGTACAATAAAGGCAATACTTGGAAGAGCAACTGCATTGCTGCGGTCATGAATATTAAAGTATTCGAAGTTCAGTATCAGGTAAAACCATGCATCTTTAAACCACACAGAAAAGTTAGTATGTACCCGCATTTCCCCTTCCCTCCCCATTCTACTCCTTCCCCCCCCCCCCCCCCCCCCCCCGTCACCTATAGTTCTCTCTACTTCTCTCTGTATGTCTCTCACTCTTTTTCTCCCTCTTTCTGTCTCTCTTTCTCTCTCTCCCCCTCCCTCTCTCTCTCTCCCTCCCTCTCTCTCTAACTCTCTCACCCCTCCCTCTCTCTCCCCCTCCCTCTCTCTCTCTCTCTCCCCCTCCCTCTCTCTCTCTCCCCCTCCCTCTCTCTCTCTCTCCCTCCCTCCCTCTCTCTCCCCTCCCTCTCTCTCTCTAACTCTCTCTCCCCCTCCCTCTCTCTCTCTAACTCTCTCTCTCCCTCCCTCTCTCTCTCTCTCTATCTCTCTCTCTCTCTTTTTCTCTCTCTCATATCACCCTTGACAAGGACATAGAACCGATCTCAAATCTAAGTCAGCGACATGGTCAAAACGAAACAGATCGTGTAACGTATCGTGAACGTTGCCGCGTCTCTCAAGTCGTGTGCCGTACCGTATCACCGACATCGCCTGCCTGCTGTGCGGCACAGGTAACACTGCTGTAGGTATGAAGGGGGGAGCGGGGTTGATTCAGTCACACACAGAGAAAGAGAGAGACAGATAAGGCCACAGAAAGAGACAGGTGTATAGTACCACAGAGAGGAGAGAGGAGAGAGAAGGATAAAGTCAGCTGCAGGTACATCAAAAGAAAGAGAATACCTGCACATATCAGACCACATGTAGAGAGACCTACCTGTAAGAGGCAGATAAAGAGAGAGAGAGAGAGGGGGGGGAGAGAGAGGGGGGAGGGAGAGAGAGGGCGGGGGGGAGGGAGAGAGAGAGGGCGGGGGGGAGGGAGAGAGAGGGGAGAGAGAAAGAGAGAAAGAGACAGAGAGACAGAGAGACAGAGAGAGAGAGAAGACAGGTAAGGCTTTGGGTATGAGACAGGGAGAGAAAGAAAGAAGAAGACAGTGTGACAAGAGGTTCGCCTTGATCCCCCACACGCACACACAGCCCTCCCAGTTTCAGCCACACTTGGCTACACCGGGCAGTGCAGTGCTGAGAGCGAGCTACCTGTCTGTCACTCAGCTTGGCACACCTGCCCTACCGCCTTGCTTGCTTGTCGCGCGCGTGTGACGGAGCGGGGGGAGTGAGAGTGAGAGCGAGAGAAATGTTTCGTTAGTGCCGTCCTCATTCAGTGCCGGAGTGGAGGCTATGGTTTCTCTGTGAGTGGTGCTGGTGTGAACTGGTGCCGGTGGTTGGGTCCAACCCACAGAGGTGTTTGGACTTGAACGTGGGCTTGAAAGTGTTGTTCAACACAATGTGACTTCATTTCGTTTTGGAGATTTGTTTTGTGGTGCTCATGTGTCATTTGTGTATGTTTTCCAAACGGAAAGAACAAACGGTGTATTTCTCAGATTAAAGTGAAGTTCTATCCTGGGAAATACGCTCTTGATTCAGCGTGTGGAAATCATGAATTATGTTTAACTAGTGACGTCGAGTTCCTGGGAGTAAGACCTACTTTTCTTGTGCCAGAGTGGAGGAAAGAGAAATATTTGTTTATATATTGAATAAAAAGAAATTAAATAAGCCTCCGCAAAAACAATTGTATTTAGAGAAGTGCGGTAATTCTGCGATGCGTGTACAATAACAGCAACATCAGTCAGCGTTAAAGTGGAAAGCATTCCTCGCAGGCAGAATCAACAAACCGTCCAGAAGTGTTGTCACGTGATTTGCAATTGCATGTCGTAAATTGGCGATTGTTGATGAGTGGATGGCAATCAAACTGCCTGAAGACAATATTATTACAGGCCTCTTAATGCGCTAACAACAAAACAATACGCTAACGTAGTTGGTGGTGTTGCTTTTCTTGTGATCTTACAACTACCACACATTGTGAATAAACTCGCAAAAGACTGCTTTGACAGCTGTACGCCGAACGACGGCGTCTTGTTGTTGTTTTCAAGGTTTCAATGTGTGTTGGTGATGTTAGTGTCAAGAGGATGATTTTACCTGCTTGTTGATGATTTTACCTGCGTGCGTAGGAGTTTACCTGGGGGCAACCCTATCAATGAAGTGAAATTGTGGCGGCTACGCGTGCCTGACTTTAACAGTTAACGTCCCTGCCTATTCACATCACGGATTTCGATTTCAACATCAAAGCCTCCCCGTCCCTCTGGCTAGAGGCGAGCAAAACACGGCGTTGTACCGAGTGCACCCAGTGGCTGTGTGTTTCCACACCTCAGCGGAGACGTAATTGAATTAAACGCTGACACTAAATAACTCAGCCTCTAGTTCGTTTGATTTTCATGGCGCCGAAACAGCAGCGAAGCAGAAGTAGTTGATTTCTAATGTCATTTTCTCTTTGTCCTACCTGAGACACCCTGAGAGACGGAAGTCAGATCGAGTTTGTATCATTTGGGAAATGAATTTTATATCGTTTGGCAAAGTGGATTTCATATCATTTCGCCAGGTGAAGTTTATATGATTTGGCAAGGTACATTGACTTCCAATCATTTCGCTCGGATCATAAACGTGACTTGGGTTGTCGTCATACTCTTCAGACAGACACATTACAGAGGATGTGGCTGCTTGAAGAAGGGATACATATAAAATAAAATAAATTAAAACATTGTAGCACCACTGTGGGTAGTCTCAATCGTTCTACGTTTGACACATGAAAGCAGCGAGTGCACAGAGCCTAGTGGTGTGAGTGGTGTGAGTGGTGTGAGGGGATGAATCTGGCTCCTCACTCAGTGAACACAGCGGCCGACACCTCGCTAGTTACTCACCTCAGTCTTGGATCTTCTGAGACAGCTTCGTCAAGGCCGCTGACCGTAAACAATACAAAGGACTACTTCGCAAAGCCCGATAGAGCTGAGTGGCCGGAGTGCTGAGCAGCGACGGACGGAGAGAGGTTGTTACCTCCCCTGGGCGTCTGGCACCGGAAGCCACTTGCAGGACGGGAAGAGAAAGGTTATGCGCCCTCGACATACTCTCAGAGTTGGGGGGGGCTTAGCATCACTGCGTTGGTCAAGTCTGCGCAGTGGACACTGCTGTTTCCAAGACTCTTAATCCTTCTGGCCTTTTGTTCGCCTTTTTTTCGCCGAAAAGACGTCAGACCCTCGTCAAGAGACGTCACTCTAAGTCTTGTTTTCCTGATTGGAATCAAGGTGACAAGCTGTCCTCCCAGTGGGGTCTTGTGTCCCATTAATCGCGAGAAAATATGTACGGATATGGTGAGATGTCTTTGTGAGGTGATTAATGACAGTTGGTTTGACGTGTGTGGCTCGCAGTGGAGTTATTCAAGTGTTCACATCCAGCAAAACATAACTACATGCACAGCTATGCATGTGTAACACTTTCCAGTCAGTGAGTTGTCTGCATAGTTTCCATTGAAATTTAACTGTACGTTTCACTTGAATGATCTCAAGAATGTTTCGTTGATTTGCTTCAGGAAAAAAGTTACGTCGACAACAAATTAAAATAAAATATCTTAACAGTCAACGTATGGAAGAGAGCATTTCGCACATTCGACTGCAAACAGCAAAGACATATAGATCTACACCAACATGTCCCCAATTCACGGTGTAATTCATCTGTGTGTGGCGAACAATTTGTCGTGATCACTCAGCCGTGACTGAGCCTTGTCTTCCAGTCGTCCTTGGATGACTCCCTCCCCCCTCCCCTCCGCACAGTCACACCTCCCCCCACTCAAGATCACGACAGCGGGAGACTGTTTCATCTAAGGTTTACGACACCTCCCCAAGTGGGACAGAGGATGTTGGGGGTGACCAACCTGCCAGTGCTACCTGTGACTTTACCTGTGACTTCACCTGACTACCTGTGACTTCACCTGTATACCTGTGACTTTACGGCGTGGACCGTGTCGAGGGGCTGGCGAGGGCGCGAGGGATAGAGTCCTCTCGGCACTGTAGGTCTCCCCGGCCGCCAGCTTTCACAGCATAATATCCCGTGTGATGGATTCTGTATGGCTTAGAGACCTAGAGACGCCTGATCCTGAGATTAGAGAAAGTTGAAACACGCTGACGAACCCGTGGGGTTACGGCGTAAAACTTCACCGGTCTTGAGTGTGGGACAGAGAGTGTCGCTTTGGTGTGGGGGGTGTTTCGCCGTCCAGCGCTTTATCCCGCTGTGTGCGGACTGACTGGTCAATGACAGTTAATGCTGTTTGTCGCCTGACCATTACTCGGACACTTAGTGTTGGTCAGTGGAAGTGTGTCAGTGGAGTGTTTGCTGGACACTACCGTTATCTCCCGGAGTGCGCTGGGTTCCTGCCATCGTCATTACGGGGTGTAGCGTGGATTTCTGGGGTCAAATGCAGCGTTTTCATGTTTGATTAATCGTGTGTCAGATCTGGCGATGGTTTGTTGAATTCCGAGTTGTGTTCATCACTACTCTTTCATGGAGTACACTTCTATAATTCAACTGACAATCGTAAAGTCTGCTGTCTTGGATTACGTGTAAACCCCGAAAGCGACGGATTTTGTACTTCACATTTGTTGCCTACCTACTCGGCATTTGAAGACTGGATGTCTTTACTGGAACAACTCTCAGTTCAACATGCGTGGTGCCTTCATTAGCTACATGTGAAGATCACGTTGATGCCCGAGCTATACTGCTAGCTATGTAGGCAGAGCGACATGTGTGCGGACGATGCTGTGCATCGTGTGACTGTTTCCTGGATGTGATCATCGTGTGTGTTTTTCTTGGCGCTGAGGATGTAGTGTGACGACCGGAAGTGACGTCACCAGGCCCGGAGTAGCGCGGTAGAATGATGAAATGGTCCATCAGCCACCCGTTCACCGGCAAGAACAAGTCCAAGAAAGTGAGTGTGTGTACGGCGCTGTGTGAGTCGTGAGCGTTCTAGTTTCAGCTTCCGTCTCCGTCTTCTGACTCGATCTTCTGTTTATATGCAACTAGAGGAATACCCGGCTTCGCCGGGGTGAATCGCGAGACAGAGACAGACAGCGTGGCGGTTCATCACAATCACCTCTGCAAGCGAAGTCCTGTCAAACGGGATTGAGAATTTTAGAGCTTATTTCTTAGCCCTATATTATCTGTTGTGGCTTCTCAAATGCCAGAACATACAGACAGACAAAAGCCGCTAGACCCCATCACAAACAGAACTCTACAATCAACAGGTTTTTTCCCACACACACACACACAAACACACACACAGAGAAGCCGTATATATATATATATATATATGTATATCTATATCTATAAATATATAGAGATAGGTGAGAGTGTATTTTTTGCGTGGCTATAAATTGATTCGACCTTTTCACTTTGACAGTAAGAACAACTTACGGGTGCAAGGGAAGCGTTCTGGACAGCGCAGTGACATTCTAAAAATAGTACCTCAGAAACGGGAATTTGGGGTGAACGGCGCGACAGAGACAGACAGCGTGGCGGTTCACCACAATCACCTTTGAAAGGCGAAGTCCTGTCAAACGGGATTGAGAATTTTAGAGCTTATTTCTTAGCCCTATATCATCTGCTGTGGCTTCTCACATGCCAGAACATACAGACAGACAAAAGCCGCTAGACCCCATCACAAACAGAACTCTATAATACATAGGTTTTTGCCCACACACACACACAAACACACACACACACAGAGAAGCCGTATATATATATGCATATCTGTATCTATAAATATATAGAGATAGGTGAGAGTGTATTTTTCGCGTGGCTATAAATTGATTCGACCTTTTCACTTTGACAGTAAGAACAACTTACGGGTGCAAGGGAAGCGTTGTGGACAGCGCAGTGGACAGCGCAGTGACATTCTAAAAATAATAGTAACTTACAACTGAACGTGAAAGCCACACGAAGGAAGGGAGATAAACGCCAAACACTGGAGAAGATAAGGAAGAGTTACTTATAATGGTGAAATGAACACAAAAACGAAAATGAGTTCAGCGCTGCGCGCTGAGAGCACGTGTTGAAATATCTCATCGATGATATTGTGTCCGGGGTGTAGCTGAATACGGTGTCCAAATTTGAAAAAGATCCACCGAGAACTTTGGCGTTGTGATGTGGTGTAGCGGCTATGGTGTGTCGGTATGGGGGCCCGGGTAAGCTGAGGTGGAACCAAAATAGCTGAGGTGGAACCAAAATCGGTTCCGCGCTGCGCGCTGAGAGCACGTGTTGAAATATCGACCAGGTTGTGTCGTGTCCCGGGTCTACTTGAATATGCCCACCAAATTTGAAGCAGATCCATCGAGAACTTTGGCCGTGCATCGCGCACAGACACACAGACACACAGACAGATACACAGACAGACACACAGACACTAGTCGTATATATATATAGAAGCCAACGCTTAATCCTTATCCTTACCTGCTAATATTGACCTCGTACCGTTTCTGACCCTGCCCCTGCCCCCCCCCCCCCCCTCTCTCTCTCTCTCTCTCTCTCTATCGCTCTCTCTCTCTCTCTCTGTCTGTCTCTGTCTCTCTCTCCCCTCTCTCTCTCTCTCCCCTCTCTCTCTCTCTCTCTCTCTCTCTCTCTCTCTCTCTCTCTCTCTCTCTCTCTCTCTCTCTCTCTCTCTCTCTCTCTCTCTCTCTCTCTGCATCGGACAATGCTATCAGTCTTTAAACAGCAAAACCGCTCCAACATAAGCATTTTAGGAAAGCGAATGACAGATAGTTTTAAAGGCTGCTGGAAGAAATCTGGCTCAGCACTGATCTCTGCATTCTGATAATCATCGCTCCACGGCTATCGCCAGTTATCTCTCTGACCGGACGCTAAAGTCCTACGCGAATCTATCAAAACAAGAATACAGAGTTATCTCCCATATGTTGTTCGCGAGCAGTGTTCGCGAGACGAAAATGATGGCAGATTGGCCGACTTCGACAGTGATCTCCGTTCTGTTCTTCACAGTTATGATAAAGACATCGTTCTAAGGTCAAAACAAGTCGAAATGTTGGGACTGCTGCCGGAAGGAGACCGTAATAATGGTTGCATCACTACAGAAAAAATCGTCTGCTCCAGCGAGCGCTGAAACCAAACGGTTGATTATCACGTGACACGTTTGCCATATTTAGAGTTGTTTGCACAGTAAATACAGCCGCGAAAAATAGCTTGCTTGAAACTGTCTTACATATCAATTCCTTTGTAATTTAAAAATTACACAACACCATGAAAAATCATTATCGACGATCGCGAATCTGCTTATATCCATAACACATTACGAAAAGATCTAAATATACAAAAATCGATTTCTTACCCACAGAAAGAAAACCAAGGCATCCTGTCAGGGATAGAATGAGCCGAACTCATTTTGACCTGAGGTCAGGATGTGATCTCTGGTGATTCTACGTCAACCGAAACTCAGAATACCCTCTCTTTTTTCTCAGTTTTGAGGGTGCTCCATGACAAAAGTCTCAAGATGTTGTCATGCTTTATGCGCGCGTCTGTCGCTTTGCTTTTGATTCCGTTCTTAATTTTTGTGCATGCGACATTTTGTGCATTCATATTTGTCAGGTCAAACGGCAGTGGGCATAGTTTGTCGTGAGGTCAAAGATTCACCCACTTTTGATGTCTGAATTCTGGGGAGAGCGTGCATCTTTTACCGTCTCTCCCCGCGTGCCATGTGGTGGGAAACTGCAGTAGGAAGGTGTTTCAAGTTTTGTTGATTGTCTCTGTTTGTTCTTCTGTCCGCTCTCAGTCAAGCGACGAGTGGGATTAGGGAGGAAGGGCGAGGGTGAGAAAGAAGGGGAATGGGGGGGGGGGGGGGTGTGCGAAAAGATTGTGTGCAGTCCTGTCTGTCTGACTGTCGTTTTGTCTAGATATATACGTGTATGTCTGTCTGCGTGTCTGTATTTCCGTCAATCTGTCTGTACGCCTTGGTTTGTCCAGCCCTGTCCATCTGCCTGTCTGTCTGTGGTCATCTCTGTCTGTGGTCATGCCTGTCCATCTGCCTGTCTGTCTGTGGTCATCTCTGTCTGTGGTCATCCCTGTCCATCTGCCTGTCTGTCTGTGGCCATCTCTCTGTAGGTTTGTCCGTGTTTTTGCTCATCTGCCTGTCTGTTTATATTCATCAATCTGTCAGTCTGTGTTCATCAATCTGTCAGTCTGTGTTCATCAATATGTCAGTCTGTTCATCACGTTGTCTGTTTGTCTGTGTTCATCCTTTTTTCTGTCTGTCGTGTGTATGTATGTGTTACTGTCTGTGTTCATCTTTTTTCTGTCTGTCGTGTGTATGTATGTGTTACTGTCTGTCGTGTGTATGTATGTGTTACTGTCTGTCGTGTGTATGTATGTGTACTGTCTGTCGTGTGTATGTATGTGTTACTGTCTGTCGTGTGTATGTATGTGTTACTGTCTGTCGTGTGTATGTATGTGTTACTGTCTGTCGTGTGTATGTATGTGTTACTGTCTGTCGTGTGTATGTATGTGTTACTGTCTGTCGTGTGTATGTATGTGTACTGTCTGTCGTGTGTATGTATGTGTTACTGTCTGTCGTGTGTATGTATGTGTTACTGTCTGTCGTGTGTATGTATGTGTTACTGTCTGTCGTGTGTATGTATGTGTTACTGTCTGTCGTGTGTATGTATGTGTTACTGCCTGTCGTGTGTATGTATGTGTTACTGTCTGTGTTTCAGCTGGTGGAACTTGAACCATCGTTCTCAAGTCGGGTTGAGATTTGTTTTTGTTTTTAGAGGAAGCGCTGATTGAGGAAGCCTACTTGCGGAGTCGTTTCGGTGGGAAGTAAAATGTTAGTCACCGAATGAAACTCAGTCAAGCCAGTAGCTGCCCATTCTTTTCCAAAAAGACTCATCCCAGTCCGGTGGAAGAATGCGTTAGGAAATGGCTAAGCCCTTCGCTTTCCTAGCGGTGCCGTAGGTAGTGTTTGAAGAAGATTTATTGGGACGGGATGTCCACAAAACTAGACTCGTTCCTTGAATGGGGGATGACTGCAACCCCAGGTCCACAAACATTGTCTGGTCCTTTGTACAACACACTATTATCTGTCCTTTTGTACAACACACTATTATCTGTCCTTTGCAGTACACACTATTATTTGTCCTTTGTACAGAACACTGTTATCTATTCTTTGTACAGAACACTATTATCTATTCTTTATACAGAACACTATTATCTATTCTTTATACAGAACACTATTATCTATTCTTTGTACAGAACACTATTATCTATTCTTTATACAGAACACTATTATCTATTCTTTATACAGAACACTATTATCTATTCTTTGTACAGAACACTATTATCTATTCTTTATACAGAACACTATTATCTATTCTTTATACAGAACACTATTATCTATTCTTTGTACAGAACACTGTTATCTATTCTTTGTACAGAACACTATTATCTATTCTTTGTACAGAACACTATTATCTATTCTTTGTACAGAACACTATTATCTATTCTTTGTACAGAACACTATTATCTATTCTTTGTACAGAACACTATTATCTATTCTTTGTACAGAACACTATTATCTATTCTTTGTACAGAACACTATTATCTATTCTTTGTACAGAACACTATTATCTATTCTTTATACAGAACACTATTATCTATTCTTTGTACAGAACACTATTATCTATTCTTTGTACAGAACACTATTATCTATTCTTTATACAGAACACTATTATCTATTCTTTGTCCAGAACACTATCGTCTGTCCTTTGTACATAACACTATCCTCTGTCCTTTGTACATAACACTATCATCTGTCATTTGTACAGAACACTATTATCTGTCCTTTGTACAGAACACTATTATCTGTCCTTTGTACAGAACACTATCATCTGTCCTTTGTACAGAACACTATTATCTGTCCTTTGTACAGAACACTATCATCTGTCCTTTGTACAGAACACTATCATCTGTCCTTTGTACATGTACTATCATCTGTCCTTTGTACATAACACTATTATTTGTCCTTTGTACAGAACACTATCATCTGTCATTTGTACAGAACACTATCATCTGTCCTTTGTACAGAACACGATCATCTGTCCTTTGTAGAGAACACTATTATCTGTCCTTGGTACAGAACACTATCATCTGTCCTTTGTACAGAACACTATCATCTGTCATTTGTACAGAACACTATTATCTGTCCTTTGTACAGAACACTATCATCTGTCCTTTGTACAGAACACTATCATCTGTCATTTGTACAGAACACTATCATCTGTCCTTTGTACAGAACACTATTATCTGTTCTTTGTACAAAACACTATCATCTGTCCTTTGTACAGAACACTATCATCTGTTTTGTGGGCTGTGGCGTCGCCGTACTGTCTAACAAGCTATATAAGGATGGAATAGGGAGTGTTTGGCTGCCGTCTCTTGTTCTCTTTTCATTGTAGAGTACAGACATCGTTAAACTCTTTATTATGGGTTGTTGATCTCGGATTTTCTTGTTGTCAAGCATATTCGTTATTT